>NC_133651.1:295118012-295215408 GCF_009905375.1 Apium graveolens
CTGCTAAGTGTGAGTCAAATCTGTGACAGAGGTTATCATGTGGATTTTTTTGAAGAACACTGTGAAGTTGTAAGTAATTCTACATGCAAAGTTATTCTGAAAGGTTACATGCATGGTAACATTTATGAAGCCAGACTTTCAACAAGTTCTGATGGTTCTGTAATCTGTCTGTTGAGTAGCGCATCAATTGAAGAAAGCTGGAATTGGCATAAAAGACTCTCTCATTTAAATTTCAAAAACATAAATGAGCTTGTAAAGAAAGATCTTGTGAGAGGATTGCCAAAATCAGTATTTGCTCCTGATGGCCTTTGTGTATCATGTCAAAAGGCAAAACAAAGAAAATCTTCTTTCAAGAGCAAAACTGAATCTTTAATTCTTGAGCCTTATCATTTAATGCATGTTGATCTATTTGGTCCAGTCAATGTCATGTCTATTGCAAAGAAGAAATATGCTATGGTTATAGTGGATGAGTTTATAAGGTACAATTGGGTGTATTTCTTGCACAAGAAGAATGAAACTGCATTTACTCTAATTCATCATGTCAGACAGCTGGATAAGTAGGTCAAAGATTTTGTTAAAATTATAAAAGGTGATAATGACACTGAGTTCAAGAATGCAATCATGGAAGAGTTCTGCAAAGAGCATGGAATCAAACAGGAATTTTCTGCACCTGGAACTCCACAGGAAAATGGAGTTGTAGAAAGAAAGAACATGACTCTCATTAAAGCCGCACGAACTATGCTTGATGAAGCAAAGCTACCAACCTATTTTTGGGTTGAAGCTGTGCAGACTGCTTGTTTTACACAGAATGCTACACTCATAAACAAGCATGGAAAAACACCATATGAGATGGTGAAGAAAAAGAAGCCAAATCTAAAATAGTTTCATGTATTGGTTGTAAGTGTTTTGTTCTTAAGACTCATCCTGAACAGCTGTCAAAATTTGATCTAAAAGCTGATGAAAGAATTTTTGTTGGATATCCACTTTCCATAAAAGCCTTCAGAGTCTACAATTTAAGAACAAGGATTGTCATGGAATCTATCAATGTATCTTTTGATGATAAGAAGATTACTGGACTTGAAGATTTCAATGATCATGATTAACTGAGATTTGAAAATGAAGATTTAAATTCTGATTCTGTAAATTCTGATGACTTAAACTCTGATCCTGTAAGTTCTGACGGGTTAAGTTCTGATGTCATTGAAACTGTGGTAACAACTCCAAAGGAAAATGCACCTGTCCAAAGGGAGCAAGCTGAAGATCCTACCGTAACTCAAGACTCTCAAGAAGCATCAGAACCTGACACTGGATCTTCAAGTTCTGATTCATCAAGTTCTGATGAGCCAAATTCTGATAATTCTGGAAACTCTAATTCTTCAAATCCTGAAGGATCTAACTCAAATTCTGAAGTCTCAAAGAGCATAACTACAGGGGGAGCATAAGAAAATGCTGATGGATATAGCATGGATCATTGGGGAGGATCCAGTTCTAGAAATCAACTTCCATCTGAAAGGAAGTGGACCAAATCACATACACCTGACTTAATAATGGGAGATCCTGAAGCAGGTGTCAGAACTAGAACTGCAACATCAAATGAATGTCTCTATCATTCTTTTCTATCTCAGACTGAACTAAAAAAAGTGAAAGAAGCTCTTCAAGATGCTGATTGGGTGCAAGCAATACAGGAAGAGTTAAATGAATTTGAAAGAAATAAAGTCTGGACCCTAGTGCCAAGACCAAAGAATAGATCAGTTGTTGGACAAAGTGGGTGTTCAGAAATAAAACTGACAGTGATGGCATAATTACAAGGAACAAAGCAAGGCTAGTTGCTAAAGGATACTCTCAACAATAGGGTATTGATTATGATGAAACATTTACACCAGTTGCTAGATTGGATTCCATAAGAATCTTTTTGGCTTATGCTGCTCATAAAAAGTTTAAAGTCTTTCAAATGGATGTAAAAAGTGCTTTTCTAAATGGAGAATTGGAAGAAGAGGTGTTTGTTGAACAACCTCCAGGCTTTGTAGATTCAAAATTTCCAAATCATGTTTACAGGCTTGACAAAGCACTTTATGGCCTTAAGCAAGCTCCTAGAGCATGGTATGAGACTTTAGCTCAATTCTTTCTGGAAAGTGGATTTCTCAAAGGTGCAATTGATAAAACACTGTTCTACCTCAACCATGGAAAGGACTTACTTTTGGTACAGATATATGTTGATGATATCATATTTGGTTCTACAAATGCCAAACTCTGTGAAAGGTTTGCAAAGCTAATGCAGTCAAGATATCAAATGAGTATGAAGGGAGAACTTAGTTATTTTTGGGACTTCAAGTCAAGCAAAATGAAGAAGGTACTTTTATCTGTCAATCCAAGTACACCAGAAATTTACTCAAGAAATTTGGAATGCAAGACAGTTCAACTACATCCACTCCCATGGCCACTGCAACCAAGTTAGATAAAGATACTGGTTCATAAGTAGATATTACTAACTACAGAGGTATGATTGTCTCTTTACTCTATTTAACTGCAAGTAGACCTGATATCATGTATGCTACCTGTCTTTGTGTAAGATTTCAGGCTGATCCAAGAGAACCTCATCTAATAGCTGTGAAAAGAATTTTCAAGTACCTCAAGGGTACAGCTGATCTAGGATTGTGGTATCCTAGAGAATCTGATTTTAAGCTAATAGGTTACTCAGATGCAGATTTTACAGGATGCAAAATAGACAGGAAAAGCACAAGTGGAAGCTGCTAATTTCAGAAATCAATTTCCACATCAACTGCAGAAGCAAAATATATTGCTACAGGAAGTTGTTGTGCACAGATTCTTTGGATGAAGAATCAGTTACTGGATTATGGGTTAGAATTTTCTAAAATACCTATTTACTGTGATAATCAAAGTGCTATTGTTATGACAGGTAATCCAGTTCAACACTCAATGACAAAGCACATCAACATTAGGTACCATTTCATATGGGAACATGTGATGGAAGGTACAGTGGAATTGTATTTTGTTTCGACAGATCAATAACTAGAAGATATCTTCATAAAACCACTATGTGAAGCTACTTTTACAAGACTGGTAAATGAACTTGGAATGGTTTCAGGTTCTTTCTCTAAATCTGCTTAGTTTTTGTTCTCATGCATCAAACTTTATGATCCGTGTTTACAGATTGTCATATCTTCATGTAATCTGTGCTTAAATTGAAATACATTAAATGCTGATTGTTATATGATGCGGATCTATATACTCTGATAGTGATTTGAATGTTCTGTGACTATTCAATCCAATGAGGATTACTGTGCTAGATGCTGACCTATTAGTCTTTAACATACTAGAAATCCCATGTCTGAATTAGTTGTTTATGTGGAAATTCATTAACACAAGCAAATTCTGATTTTGAGCTTAGTCAAATTTACTTTGTGTATCTTATTACTAAGTCACAAACTAGATTCTTGTTTCTTATCTATCAAATTCTGATGTCAGTAAATCTTAAGGATAACCTAAATGCTGATAAGCCTCACTTATCTGAAGAAAATAAAAGAAAAGAAAATTAAAGTCAGGTACTCCTTTGAGATCTAGAGTAAATATGTGGTAGGGAAGACCTAAGTGCATTGCTGGTATTAAGTAATATGCATTAGAAAAGCAAATAAATCTTTCTTGGTGACTTTTTACATTCTCTGATTACTGGAGAAATACTCTGATAATAGCATAAATTCTTGGTGACTCATTTACACTGAGAAGCCACTGTGAAAACGAATTCTAAAAGATGCATAAAATGAGTACAAACAGTTGAGGTGGACTCATGCACAAATTTATCCTATAGTAGACTTCATTATTAGTGACAGATTTTAAGCACTTTCATTAGGTATGCCTTATTTCTAAGATGTACTGAAGCTTATCAGACTTTAATCTTTATCTGATATTTTGCAAATACACACATTTTCACTATATATGAATGATGAAAATTACTGTGGTGATCAAGTTGTTTCAGATAAACAGTTAAGTTTCATATGCATAAATTCTGAGGACAAGTTCTGATGGAAGTTCTGATGATTAAACTCTGAAGAAACAAGTCAGTATTTGTATGAAAAATCAAAGATAAAACATTCACTTTTTGGGTACAGAAGCCATGTTCTGATGACTGTTAAAATCTGATAATAGTCAAGTTCTGATATTAAATCCTGATGGAAACTCTGATGCTTATGTGGCAATATGCTTTACTTGACTTATTTGTGGTAAATACTGTAACGGTCATATTTAATTATAATATAATTAGGTGAGATAAAAACAGTCATAATCATTTGGGTTAGTGGTAAACGTGTTTGTCTTGAAAAACTGCATGTGCACAGTAATTATTACTTATTTCCCGTGCCCACTAACTCATGCTTTAACTATTAACTGTTCACATATTGCTAGGTATAAACTGTCTTCCATACTTCACGTGGGCTATATAAATAAGAAAGTTAAAAGATTTTACAATCTTGTACCTACTTCTCTCATTCTCTTATCTCTCTTATTTTCTTTCACCCACTAATATTCTTTGAAGCCTGTTAATCTTTACTTCATCTACTTGAACTGTATTTCTTGATGAGTGTTTTGATTAAAATTGTGGTTACTAATAATTTGTGATGATTTGACAAACAAATGTTGAATTTGAATCGATATATCCTGAGTTACAATTGAGAAAGTAGAATCAATTGAGAAAGCTCAAGAGAAGCAACATGCCCAAATCTCTGAGGTTCTGGCTAATCAAGCTTCTCAACGGGCTCAATTGGATGAGATTCAATCTTCAGTGGAACTTCTTCTCTCACTCCTATTATCAGATGATGCCAAAAAGGGGGAGAAGATAATTAAGTCCAAATGCTCTAATGATCAAATACTAAATAAGAAAGATGATGAAGTTGATGACCAGGGAAACCCTAGCAAGGGTAGAGGTCAAGTTCAAAGTAAAGGGCAGAGCAGCAAGGTTTTTTCAAGGAAACTAATTACTGAAGCAAGCAAATCTTCTACTCAAAAGAAGACAAGTTCTGAAGCTGCTCAAACTTAAAATCTGATAGCAAGTACTAATACTCAAAATCTGATATCAAGTTCTAATGAGTAAAGTCTGATGACAAAGCTTGATGTTCTGATACAAGGTGGAAGTCAAGATTCTCAAAAGTTCATACAAACTCTGAAGCTCAAGGGAAAGCAGACTACTGTCTACTACAAGGATCCCAAGATTCAAAAACTTGATGAGGAAATTGCTAGATGATTTTTTCTGAAGCATAATCCAGGAATGGATTTAGAAAATCTCAAGGAGGAAGAAGCTAGATTTAAAGCTGAAAAGATAAATCTAAATCCAAAATCTTCTATTGCAAAGAAACCTCCAAAGCCTAAGGAAAAAGGCATTGTGATCAAGGAGAAGTCAATTTCTGAGGCATCTAAAGCCAAGACAAGATCACAATCTGAGATTGATCCCAAAGACAAAGGAAAGGGAAAAGTTGATGAACCAACCAAGCCACTAGAGATGAAAATTCCTCAAATTCTGATAAAGCCAGTGTGCAAAATGGTTCAAGTTACTGATGATACTCTTGCTGAAGATGAAGATGTTCAAAATCTGAAAAGAAAGAAGATTTTTGAAGAATCAAAGACAACCTCTGACAAGGCTCAAGTTGTTCAGAGTGAAGAACAGCAAGCTACAACAGAAACAACAAGTTCTGATAAAGTCATCAAGACATCAACCTCTGATAATGCTCAAGTTGATTTAGACAAGATGGAAGTAGCTGATAAAAAGAAACTTCTGTGGAAAAATGTCAAACCATCAGATCCAAAGAAAAGCCAATTGCTGTCTACTTTCATGAGTATTGGGTTAAATGCTAGAGAACCAAGAGACAAGGCTGGACTAGGTTCTGATGAAGCTAAGATTAAAACAGGAGTTGAAGTTGCTACTAGAGATCCATTTCGATTGACTGACAAACCTCTTGAAGATGTTACACAAAAACACCTTGATAAGGTTATCTCTGTTCAAGTGGTACTGGATGTTCATAACAAGCACAATGTCAAGGAAAATCTGATTCTATTTCTTGAAGATGGAAGGACATATGTGATGTTATAATAAGATGTGCTAAACAAATCACTGAAAGAACTTCAATTCTTTCATTATCTTTTAGAGGTAAAGTCTGATATTACCAGGAGATGGTCAAATTTCATATTGAAGACCATCAGAGATAAAGCAAGAATTTCTGGTTCAAGAGTTACAGAATTCATTCCTAATATTGTTGAAGATGATGGAAGTGAGATTCCAATGAAGAAGGATTCTGCTAAGCTTGAAGTGTTACTGAATGAGAAATGTCTATGCTACAATGAAGATTCTTCTCATCCTAGGATAATAAGACTAAATGATGGTTTAGAAAGAAACCATATCTCTGCTTTAAGGACTGCAATCTATCAGATTGGAAGTCAGAATGAAGAGATGAAGCAAGTCAAGACTACACTCTCTCAAGTCCTGAGAATTAAAGAAGAAAAGCTGATATCAAGCTTTGTCAAGAATCAGTATGGATTCAGATTGACTCTGTGAGATTGGTAAAAGCTTCAAGGACTGTAAGTTGTAGTTAGGTATCTAGTTAAACTCTTATTGCATTTGTACTTAAATGTTTTTGACATCATCAAATCTATTAACTTGTATATTTTGCATAATTTACAAGTTGGGGGAGATTTTTAGATATATTTGAGATGTCATGTCTAATATGATTTGTGTTTAGTTTTCAGAACTTAACAACAAGACAAATCAGGACTTACTGGAATCAGGACTTACTGGAAGTCAGAACTTAATATCAGAACAGGTCATATCAGAACTGAAGTGCGGGAAGACTTATAATTAAGGAAGGAAGCTGATTTACAGTAGAAGATCGAGACTAAAATAAAAGAAGATATGCATGGAAAAAGTTAGAAGACTGGAAGACTTGTAGAAGATATCTGATTGATATATTTTAGGAGACAAAATTGTATTCCATATCAATTAGAAGTTATCTTGTGACTGTGTACTATATAAACACAGACTTAGGGTTTAACACTATATGTGTTATCATTATCGAGAAGATTATACATTGTAACCTAGCAGCTTTTAGTGATATTTGTTCATCACTAAGAGAGAACAATAGTTCTTATAGTAACAGAGTTTATTCAATATACTTGATCTTTGTTACATACTTGTGTTAAATTGATTTGATTGTATAAACATTGTATTAAACCCCCTTCTACAGTGTTGTGTGACCTAACATAAAATCCTAATACAATCTAACTACTCGGACTTCTTCTTCTTTTCTTCTTCCAACTTCTTCATCGACCTCCGATGGAAGTTACGTGACATAGAATCTGCACTAGAAATGATATTTTCTTGCAATGCCAACCATATGAGGTGGCGTTGTTCTTCATCGAGACGCCTGTGCAGCCACATCAGCTCGTCTCATCTCTTCAAAGCGGATGTATAGTCTAAAGAGATGAAGAGACTGAGTGTCATCTGAGTTAAGTCGATCAAGAATCGACTATGAAATCTCAGAGAGAGGATAATTGTAATAACCCCAAAATTTTGAACTTTTTGTAACCCTTATGAATAGTGTTTTGGGCTGAATGAGAAAACTTTTCATGCCCCACTATGTAGGGGTTCTGTTATGGATATTCTGAGATTTTATTGGTACTCTATAGGGTATATAAGTGTATGTAAAGATCGTCAGAATCCAAATTTGAACCTTTTGATTTTTCCCGAAAATCCACCAGATATCGAAAGAATTGAGTATAAGGTAACAGGATAAAAAGGATTTAAATTCAAGGATTTTAATAGAGGATCATAAAAAGGAATATAATGTATTGAGAAAGGTTAAGGGAACCTAAGTAATAAGATCCCGAGTATGATCCCTCAAACGATAAACGAAAACGAAAGCTAAGCGAACCGTATAACAGATCAGCGGTCATTAGGCAAATAATTAGGAAGTTAATCAAAGAGATTAGAGGGGATGATGTCATCCAACCAATGAGAAGAGGACAAAGAGGGGAGGATGACATCACATGATGACATAAGCATGACATAAGGGAAGGAATTGTTGGATGATTTAAAACCACACAAAGTTCAAGGCTAAAAAGGTAATTAACCAAAACAAAAACAAAACTACATCCACCAAGCCAAAGCAAATCATTTCATCAAAACAAAAAAAAATTATTTCTCTTCACCAAGAACATTTGCTCTCGGCTTTTTCCATTTTCAAGGAGAAAATTTTTCAAAATTCAAGTTCCAAGCTTCCTAAATTGGTAAGTTAATTATCTAGTACTCCTTATGCATAGATATGGCTATCCTATGAGTTTAAGCCTCCAATTCATTCTCAATCTTCTCCAAGAAATCAATGAAGAAGATAATGAATAGTGATTTCAAGATTTTTAACTTGATTTTTCTTGTTTTTCCTTTAAGATCCAAGCATCCCTAAGACATCTCAAGGCTTCTTAAGGCTTCCTAGCTACTCACATCACTTCAAGGAAGGTATATCATCTCCACACCCTAGCTTTACTTTGTATATTAGGATGATTTAGGTTGTTATGGTAATAGAGTAGCTTAATGCTTGTTGGTTTAGAGTTTGGGTTGGAATGGTGGTGAATTGAATGTTGAAATCTTATGGTTTGGTTAAAGGACTTAAGTATAGTTTAAATTCAAGTTTAAGAATAAGTATAATTGTTAATATTGAGTTTATTGGGGCTGTTATGATGTATTTTGGATGGATGTTGGTTGTATGGATGGATTGGGATTGATTGGTGGTTGTATTGGAATGGTATAAAATTGGGAAATCGCGTAAACATAGCCGTCGTAATGTCCGATTTACTTTAGACTGCTTTTATTCATAACATTAGGACCCGAGAACTCCCTGCTAGGTTTTGACCATTGCCATGTTTAGATAGTTCATGTTGCGAGCTTCGTTTTGATATGTGGTTCGTTTGATTCCGATGTATAGTTTAGGAGAAACGGCCGTTTTAAGTAACGACGTTTCGCGAACGAACCATTACCCCTCGCCTTACTTTGAAACATAGGTTAAAGACCTTAAAGGGTTAATTAATGTATGAAACAATTATGTTAAGTGTGTTAGGCAGTTGGTAAGACACTCGCGAAAGAATCGCCTTAAAACTCATAATGGTTAATTTATTAAAAATGGTGGAGCCGAGGGTACTCGATCGACTTAAGAGAATCATTAAGCGCAAAGCGAGCGTTAGAGTCTAAATTTGGTTAAAGTATAGATTTACAAGTGACCTTGGTTTAATTCCAACTCACATGTTATTTATAGGTTACCAGACTCGTCCCGAGCCATTTGTAACCCCCAGTCGCTCAGGCAAGTTTTCTACCCGTTATACTGTTGTTGTGATGTGTATGTGTATATGCATGATCTTGCGATATATTGTAGCATATGATATGATATATATGCATGCCTGTTTCATATTCTTGATTTATATATCTGTTGGTTCAATTGCTTATAAAGTTGCATAATACCTATGCTAGAGATAAGCAGTAGTTGTGTATACCCTTAGTATAGGGACCCAAAGGTGAAAATATTTTCTAAAACCGGGAGTCGAGGATCCCGAGTAGATTTTATATATATATATATATATATATATATATTTATATATATATGGTTATAGTTTTCAAAACTATTAATCGAATAAGGTTTATTCGATAACTTTATATTATTTAATGAATATTATTTCGAATATTCATTCGAGGACTTATGACTCACTTTATATTATTTATTGAATATTATTTGAATATTCATTTGAGGACCTATGACTCCGATTATTTACTGAAATATATTCTTTATTTTATTAAAGAATAAGGTGTCGATAATCAAACTTATTTTTGATTATTCAAATAAAGATAGTACTTTCGTATAAGTATATCTTTGGTTATTTAATACACATTTCAAGTATAAGTTTTACAACTTCTACTTCGAATATTTTTATAAGGATTATCTTTATGAGAATATTATTTAAATAATAATATTCATATATTTTCTAATATATCGGGACTGATTTACTTTATTAAATCAGCATTACTCCAAACACTCTTTAAAGTGTTTTCGAGTCTTCGAAATGATTTTTAAAGGTTAGAGCGGATCCCAAAACTCGTTTTCAAATTTAAGATCTTCCTTTTTGAAGGGGACTTGAATACTCGCTCAAAAATCTAAGGGATCCGGCTCTGTGGTGTATTTTATATTCGCAACACGGTTGCTGTTTTGATAAATGAATTGATTACTTACCCAACGTTCGGGAAGTAAGTCCATCTAATTGAGTCGGCATAAGCGACAGGCCGGGGTACGGTCTATCAAAGTGTAAGTGGCTGGGTGGCAGTCCATCAACGCGTAAGAGGCCGGGTGACGGTCCAGCACAAGGTCCTTATGTGGCCAGGGTGATGACCGGTGGGGGATTCATCCATCTACTAGTAGAAAAGGTTACTTATTGGTATCTTTGCCTGATCAGCAAGATATCGGGTTTATGCCAAAATTCTTTTCCTTTCCAAAATTCATTGGATGTTACAAACTCTGTTCATACTTTACATAACGGAGGTTCCAGGAAATGTTTAAGAGATATATATGTGGATATATATCGGGACTAAATAAAGTATCTCGTAACTTTATTTCATTCAATAATATTTCAAAGATTGAATCCATTCAAGCCTTAACTTGTGGTCTCATCTATGGGATGACCCTTTTTAAACCTATAATTCTTTGAACAGTGGTAGTTCAAGTAGCCTTATAAATGATATAAGTATAGTGAAGTATTTGGTAACTTCATCCCTTATTTTTGCTTATATCCAGTAAGTAATTATCTTACACTTGATAAAGGTTTTCAGTAAGTTATCTATTTAGATACTTGCATTATTGATTACACTATATATTATCTTGCGAGCTGTAATGCTCACTCTTGCTTCATTTCTTCATCACACAACAACAGTTAGGAAAGATGGCCAGGCTCAAGCAGACCCAACGCAAGAGCGTGGGAAGCGCCCCGCGCCTTCCCGTTGAGATCGTAGCTGCTATAGCTACAGAGGTAGATCTATCTGTAGATCAGACATTCTACTTTCGAGAATCAATTATGTATAATTATAACTTGTGGCAGATAATGACAATTAACTGTAAACTTATCAAGTAATCATTTTGGGTTCCGCAGGAAGGAGCTTCCCAACTAGATTTAATCGAGGAGCAGTGTCCCTACCGGGAAAGAACACTGGGTTCAAGCGGCCAATGAGCGTGAATGTGAGCCAGAGCGGCCAGAAGTCAAGAATGTCCTATTCCAACCAGTCTCGACCCCCATTGCCAGCCTGTAACATTTGTGGAAGGATGCATTCTGGGGAGTGTAAAGGAAAGCCGGTAATCTGCTTCAAGTGTGGTCGAGAGGGCCACTATTCAGACAAGTACACTTCGGCAACCCCCATTACCCGCCCAACCACCACTTGTCATCAGTGTGGACGCCCGGGTCATTGGAAGAGGGAATGCCCAATGAACAAACCAGCAACTTCGGGAGCAAGCAGGGATGCTTCTAATAAGCCACCTACTGCAAGGAATTTCAACATGACAGTCCAGGATGCTATGAAAGATTCAGATGTGATAGCAGGTACCCTTTCTCTAAATTCAGTCAGTGCAAATGTTTTATTTGATTCAGGAGCAACTAAATCTTTTATATCAAGGGACTTTGCGCGTAAATTAAGACTTAAAGCTAAACCCTTGATAGAGCCCTTACAAGTAGAAATAGCCAACCATGAAGTTATTCTTGTTAATCTGATTCACCCCGCCTGTAAGTTAGGCATAGGGGAACAATCTTTCAGTGTTGATCTGATTCCTTTTAAGTTAGGGGAATTTGATATAATTTTGGGAATGGACTGGCTGTCTAGCAATGATGCTCAGATATACTGTAAGAGGAAGAAAGTTAAGTTGAATATTCCAGGAAAGAAAGAAGTCGTATTTAAGGGAAAGAGGCAGAGGCAGAAATTTTTGACCATGGCCCAGGCCAGAAGGATGCTACGAAAAGGAAATGAGGCTTACCTAGCCTATGTGGTGGACACGCAAAAGGAGGTGCCCAACTTACCAGATATTCCAGTAGTCAACGAATTTGAAGATGTATTCCCACAAGATCTTCCGGGATTACCACCCGATAGAGTGATTGAATTTGCTATTGAGTTGTCCCCGGGGACGGCGCCAGTTTCAAAGGCACCATACCGGTTAGCCCCGTTAGAAATGAAGGAATTAGCTATCCAATTGCAGGAACTCTTGGATAAGGGTATGATAAGACCCAGTGTGTCTCCGTGGGGAGTACCAGTTTTATTTGTTAAGAAGAAAGATGGGAGCATGAGGCTGTGCATCGACTATCGAGAGTTGGACAAGCTAACCATAAAGAACAGGTACCCGTTACCTAGAATAGATGATCTGTTCGACCAGCTAAAGGATGCTGTTTATTTTTCCAAGATTGACCTGAGAACTGGGTATCACCAACTAAAGATTAAACCCGAAGATATTCCCAAGACAGCATTCCGTATGAGTTCTTGGTAATGTCCTTTGGATTAACCAATGCCCCAGCGACTTTCATGGATTTAATGAACAGAGTATTTAAGAAGTACTTGGACAAGTGTGTGATAGTTTTTATCGATGATATTTTAATCTACTCAAGGACTGAGGCAGAACATGCAGAGCATTTGAGGATAGCTCTAGGAATACTCAGAGAGGAACAGTTATATGCCAAATTCTCGAAGTGTGAATTCTGGCGGAATGAAGTACAGTTTTTAGGACATGTGATCAATAAAGAAGGAGTATTGGTCGACCCCTCCAAGATAGAGGCGGTCTCAAATTGGGAAAGGCCAACCACACCCACAGAGGTAAGGAGTTTCATAGGATTGGCCGGCTACTATCGTAGATTTGTGCAGTACTTTGCGAAGATCGCAGCCCCTTTGACATGACTTACTCGTAAGACAGAGAAGTTTGAATGGACGGAGAAATGCGAGAACAGTTTTCAGGAACTAAAGAAAAGGTTGGTAACGGCCCCGGTGTTGGCATTGCCAGACGGAAAAGGAGATTTTGTGATATATAGTGACGCATCGCACAAAGGATTAGGGTGTGTGCTTATGCAGCACGGTAAAGTGATTGCGTATGCGTCAAGACAACTGAAGGAATACGAGATTAGATATCCTACTCATGACCTTGAGCTCGCGACAATAGTTTTTGCCTTAAAAATTTGGAGGCACTACTTGTATGGAGAGAAGTGCGAGATTTTCACAGACCATAAGAGCCTCAAGTATATATTTACGCAGAAAGAGCTCAACATGCGCCAGAGGAGATGGTTAGAACTAATCAAGGACTATGATTGTGAGATTCTCTATCATCCGGGGAAAGCCAATGTGGTGGCTGACGCCCTCAGTAGGAAGGAAAGGCTCAGAATGTTAATGACTTCGGAGGAATTAATCAGGGATTTCGAAAGATGGAAATAGAAGTAAAGGTAACCGGAACCGGAACTGAAAAGCTGTTTGAGATACCAATGCAGCCAGAGTTATTAGAAAAGATTAGGTTGTGCCAAGAAAAAAATGATGAATGAGGGCAGAGAGTCAATGACTGGAGAAGAGATCCATACTGAGAAAGATGATAAAGGGATAATGAGGTACTCCTACCGGATTTGGGTTCCGAATGTTCAAGAACTTAAAGACGAGATTTTAGATTAAAGTCATAGTTCAAGGTATTCCATTCACCCGGGAAGCACCAAGATGTATAGGGATTTGAAGGAATATTACTGGTGGCCCAACATGAAGAGGGACGTAGCAGAATAGGTAAGCAAATATTTGACTTGCCAAAGAGTAAAGGCAGAGCACCAGAGACCCAGTGGACTTTTACGACCCCTGGAGATTCCCGAGTGGAAATGGGAATAGATAGCGATGGATTTTGTTGTAGGCTTGCCAAGGACGAAAGCCAATCATGACGCCATATGGGTAATTATAGATCGACTGACAAAGTTAGCTCATTTCATTCCTATCAATGAGAGATACACAGTCGATAGACTGGTGGACATTTACCTTAAGGAAATAGTGACGCGACATGGAGTCCCAGCGTCCATTGTCTCAGACCGAGACCCTAGATTCAACTCCAGATTTTGGAGGAGCTTTCAAGAATGTGCGGGGACCAAGTTAAATATGAGTACCGCGTACCATCCCCAGACGGATGGGCAGAGTGAAAGGACCATCCAGACACTAGAGGATATATTGAGAGTCTGTGCAATAGACTTTAAAGGAAGTTGGGATGATCACTTGCCGTTGATCGAGTTTTCTTATAACAATAGCTTTCATGCTAGCATCGGAATGCCGCCTTATGAGGCCCTGTACGGAAGAAGGTGTCGATCTCCCTTATACTGGGATGAAGTAGGAGAGCGAAAGATGCTCGGACCCGAGGTGGTACAAAGGACCAAAGATATAGTGGATCTCATCAGAGGACGGCTTGTAGCAGCCCAAGACAGACAGAAGAAATATGCAGACCTAGCCCAAAAGGACAAGGAATATGAAGTAGGGGACTTAGTACTGCTGAAGGTATCCCCTTGGAAGGGGTTAATGAGATTTGGAAAGAAAGGAAAACTAAGCCCAAGATACATTGGACCTTTTGAGATATTAAGACGGATTGGAAAGTTAGCGTACGAGCTAGCTTTACCCCTAACTTGCAACAAGTTCATAATGTGTTCCATGTGTCAATGCTAAGGAAGTATCATCGGGATGCCAGACACATAGTGGAGTACGAGCATGTGGATATGCAACCAGATCTGACTTACGTGGAGAAACCAGTAAAGATTATGGATAAGAAGGAGCAGGTGCTTCGAAACAAAGTGATCAAGCTAGTCAGAGTGCTATGGCAGAATCATAACGTGGAAGAATCAACTTGGGAACTAGAGAGCGCAATGCTAGAGAAGTACCCCCATTTGTTTTCTATTTGATTCCGGGACGGAATCCTTTTAAGGAGGGGAGACTATAATAACCCCAAAATTGTGAACTTTTTGTAACCCTTATGAATAGTGTTTTTGGCTGAATGAGAAAACTTTTCATGCCCCACTATGTAGGGTTTCTGTTATGAATATTCTGAGATTTTATTGGTACTCTATAGGGTATATAAGTGTATGTAAAGATCGTCAGAATCCAAATTTGAACCTTTTGATTTTTCCCGAAAATCCACCAGATATCGAAAGAATTGAGTATAAGGTAACAGGATAAAAAGGATTTAAATTCAAGGATTTTAATAGAGGATCATAAAAAGGAATATAATGTATTGAGAAAGGTTAAGGGAACCTAAGTAATAAGATCCCGGGTATGATCCCTCAAACGATAAACAAAAACGAAAGTTAAGCGAACCGTATAACAGATCAGCGGTCATTAGGCAAACAATTAAGAAGTTAATCAAAGAGATTAGAGGGGATGATGTCATCCAACCAATGAGAAGAGGACAAAGAGGGGAGGATGACATCACATGATGACATAAGCATGACATAAGGGAAGGAATTGTTGGATGATTTAAAACCACACAAAGTTCAAGGCTAAAAAAGTAATTAACCAAAACAAAAACAAAACTACATCCACCAAGCCAAAGCAAATCATTTCATCAAAACAAAAAATTTTATTTCTCTTCACCAAGAACATTTGCTCTCGGCTTTTTCCATTTTCAAGGAGAAAATTTTTCAAAATTCAAGTTCCAAGCTTCCTAAATTGGTAAGTTAATTATCTAGTACTCCTTATGCATAGATATGGCTATCCTATGAGTTTAAGCCTCCAATTTATTCTCAATCTTCTCCAAGAAATCAATGAAGAAGATAATGAATAGTGATTTCAAGATTTTTAACTTGATTTTTCTTGTTTTTCCTTTAAGATCCAAGCATCCCTAAGACATCTCAAGGCTTCTTAAGGCTTCCTAGCTACTCACATCACTTCAAGGAAGGTATATCATCTCCAAACCCTTGCTTTACTTTATATATTAGGATGATTTAGGTTGTTATGGTAATAGAGTAGCTTAATGCTTGTTGGTTTAGAGTTTGGGTTGGAATGGTGGTGAATTGAATGTTGAAATCTTATGGTTTGCTTAAAGGACTTAAGTATAGTTTAAATTCAAGTTTAAGAATAAGTATAATTGTTAATATTGAGTTTATTGGGGCTGTTATGATGTATTTTGGATGGATGTTGGTTGTATGGATGGATTGGGATTGATTGGTGGTTGTATTGGAATGGTATAAAATTGGAAAATCGCGTAAACATAGCCGTCGTAATGTCTGATTTACTTTAGACTGCTTTTGTTAATAACATTAGGACCCGAGAACTCCCTGCTAGGTTTTGACCATTTCCATGTTTAGATAGTTCATGTTACGAGCTTCGTTTTGATATGTGGTTCGTTTGATTCCGATGTACGGTTTAGGAGAAACGACCGTTTTAAGTAACGACGTTTCGCGAACGAACCATTACCCCTCGCCTTACTTTGAAACAGAGGTTAAAGACCTTAAAGGATTAATAATGTATGAAACAATTATATTAAGTGTGTTAGGCAGTTGGTAAGACACTCGCGAAAGAATCGCCTTAAAACTCGTAATGGATAATTTATTAAAAATGGTGGAGCCGAGGGTACTCGAGCGACTTAAGAGAATTATTAAGCGCAAAGCGAGCGTTAGAGTCTAAATTTGGTTAAAGTATAGATTTACAAGTGACCTTGGTTTAATTCCAACTCACATGTTGTTTATAGGTTACCAGACTCGTCCCGAGCCATTTGTAACCCCCAGTCGCTCAGGCAAGTTTTCTACCCGTTATACTGTTGTTGTGATGTGTATGTGTATATGCATGATCTTGCGATATATTGTAGCATGTGATATGGTATATATGCATGCCTGTTTCATATTCTTGATTTATATATCTGTTGGTTCAATTGCTTATAAAGTTGTATAATACCTATGCTAGAGATAAGCAGTAGTTGTGTATACCCTTAGTATAGGGACCCAAAGGTGAAAACATTTTCTAAAACCGGGAGTCGAGGATCCCGAGTAGATTTTATATATATATATATATATTTATATATATATATGGTTTTAGTTTTCAAAACTATTAATCGAATAAGGTTTATTCGATAACTTTATATTATTTAATGAATATTATTTCGAATATTCATTCGAGGACTTATGACTCACTTTATATTATTTATTGAATATTATTTGAATATTCATTTGAGGACCTATGACTCCGATTATTTACTGAAATATATTCTTTATTTTATTAAAGAATAAGGTGTCGATAATCAAACTTATTTTTGATTATTAAAATAAAGATAGTACTTTCGTATAAGTATATCTTTGGTTATTTAATACTCATTTCAAGTATAAGTTTTACAACTTCTACTTCGAATATTTTTATAAGGATTATCTTTATGAGAATATTATTTAAATAATAATATTCAGATATTTTCTAATATATCGGGACTGATTTACTTTATTAAATTAGCATTACTCCAAACACTCTTTAAAGTATTTTCGAGTCTTCAAAATGATTTTTAAAGGTTAGAGCGGATCCCAAAACTCGTTTTCAAATTTAAGATCTTCCTTTTTGAAGGGGACTTGAATACTCGCTCAAAAATCTAAGGGATCCGGCTCTGTGGTGTATTTTATATTCGCAACACGGTTGCTGTTTTGATAAATGAATTGATTACTTACCCAACGTTGGGGAAGTAAGTCCATCTAATTGAGTCGGCATAAGCGACAGGCCGGGGTACGGTCTATCAAAGTGTAAGTGGCTGGGTGGCAGTCCATCAACGCGTAAGAGGCCGGGTGGCGGTCCAGCACAAGGTCCTTATGTGGCCAGGGTGATGACCGGTGGGGGATTCATCCATCTACTAGTAGAAAAGGTTACTTATTGGTATCTTTGCCTGATCAGCAAGATATCGGGTTTATGTCAAAATTCTTTTCCTTTCGAAAATTCATTGGATGTTACAAACTCAGTTCATACTTTACATAACGGAGGTTCCAGGAAATGTTTAAGAGATATATATGTGGATATATATCAGGACTAAATAAAGTATCTCGTAACTTTATTTCATTCAATAATATTTCAAAGATTGAATCCATTCAAGCCTTAACTTGTGGTCTCATCTATGGGATGACCCTTTCTAAACCTATAATTCTTTGAACAGTGGTAGTTCAAGTAGCCTTATAAATGATATAAGTATAGTGAAGTATTTGGTAACTCCATCCCTTATTTTTGCTTATATCCAGTAAGTAATTATCTTACACTTGATAAAGGTTTTCAGTAAGTTATCTATTTAGATACTTGCATTATTGATTACACTATATATTATCTTGCGAGCTGTAATGCTCACTCTTGCTTCATTTCTTCATCACACAACAACAGTTAGGAAAGATGGCCAGGCTCAAGCAGACCCAGCGCAAGAGCGTGGGAAGCGCCCCGTGCCTTCCCGTTGAGATCGTAGCTGCTATAGCTGTAGAGGTAGATCTATCTGTAGATCAGACATTCTACTTTTGAGAATCAATTATGTATAATTATAACTTATGGCAGATAATGACAATTAACTGTAAACTTATCAAGTAATCATTTTGGGTTGTAATAACTTTTAATTGTGGATTCAAGGACTTGTACATATTTCAATTTCATCTCTGAGACTATGACGTGTTGTGGTGTGTGTTAGTGTGGGGTCACAACATGAAGTGGTTTATTATTAATTAAGTTAAGAGATAATTATGGAAAGAAAGACCGTGATGACCCGGATCCCTGACCCCGGATCTGGGGGTGTTACAATAATCTTGGCTATGAAAGACTACCCTAAGCCGAACGATGTCGAAATACAATCTTCCATATTCAGGAATTGCTACTGGACGGTAAAATCCATGTGAAAGGGAATAGACAGTGGCCATAGATTCTGAATGAAGAAATCGAGTATGTTTGGAATTTGTGAGTGAAAGGGCAGTGAGAAGTTTTGAAAGAGGATGGTTGTATTTATAGAAGAGAAGTTAGAAACTAATGAGACTCTTTGATTAACCATGTAATAATTGACCATAATGTAAAATCACGATTACGCGTATCTAGGTAAACAGAAAGTAATCTCTGTCTTCATATTCCTATTCCCAATGTAAATACTCAAGTATTATAAGATACTTGCATCAGTAGCTAACCCATTTAAGTAATTAAAAGATATTCCACTATCTCACTGTATAATTAAAAATACTGCTTAACCATTTATTCCGAACAAGTTCAAAATAATCAATGAAGTATAACAATCAATCAAGTTTTGATCATTATCAGTATTTTAATTACGACTATCAGGACTTATTAGTCAAAACTGGGTTGACCAATATCAGAATTTATCAACTACTGACAGAACCTATTAGTCAAAACAAGTTTAACTAATAATAGAACATGTAAGCATAATCAGTAGTTTAACATGCAGTTTTCACATAAAATCATTTAGCACAATTTGCATGTTATGACAGCATCAACATTTAGCACAAGAATCAGTCTCTAACAAGTACTGACAAATAATAAGATACCATGCTTCAATAATATCAGCAGACTTAATTATCAGAGTTTGAGAATTATCCTGAAATCATTCCTAATTCATTCACCAATCTTGTGAATGTAGCTTCACAGAGAGGCTTGGTGAATATATCTGCTACTTGCTGATCTGTTGGAACAAAGACCAATTCCACTGTACCTGCTTCCACATGTTCCCTTATGAAATGGTACCTGATACTGATGTGCTTAGTCATTGAATGCTGTAATAGATTTCCTGTCATTGCAATAGCACTTTGATTATCACAATATATAGGAATAGAAAAATAGTCTAACCCATAATCCAGTAATTGATTCTTTATCCATAGAATCTGAGCACAACAGCTTCCTGCAGCAATGTATTTTGCTTCTGCAGTTGATGTGGAAATTGACTTTTGTTTCTTACTGTACCAAGAAACCAATCTGCCACCAAGAAATTGGCAGCTTCCAGAAGTGCTTTTCCTGTCTATTTTCCAACCTGCAAAATCAGCATCTGAATGAATCTCTAGGATACCATAATCCCAGATTCATGGTGATTTTGAGACTTAAAAATTCTTTTCATAGCTAATAGATGAGGTTTTCTAGGATCATCTTGGAACCTTGCATAAAGACAGGTAGCATACACAATATCAGGTGTACTGGCAGTTAGATACAGGAGAAAGCCAATCATACCTCTATAATTATTTATATATAGTGAAGAACAAGTATTTAAATCTAACTTGATTGTAGTAGCCATGAGAGTTGATGCAGTTGAGCAGTCTTGCATTCCAAATCTTTTGAGTAAATTTTCGCTGTTTTGGGATTGATTTATGAAGATTCCTTCATTAGTCTGTTTAACTTGTAACCCCAGAAAGTAACTAAGTTCTCCCATCATACTCATTTGATACCTGGACTGCATTAGCTTTGTAAATCTCTCATAAAGTTTATCATTAGTAGATCCAAAAATGATATCATCAACATATATATGTACTAATAATAAGTCCTTACCATGGTATTTATAAAAGAGAGTTTTGTCAATTGTATCTCCTGTAAAACCACTCTCTAGCAGAAATAGAGTAAGTGTTTCATACCAGACCCTTGGAGTTTACTTCAGTCCATAGAGTACTTTATCCAGTAAGTAGACATGATCTGGATACCTTGGATCAAGGAAACCTGGAAGCTGTTTAACATAAACTTCCTCTTCGAGTTCTCCATTTAAGAATGCACTCTTCGCATCCAGTTGGAACACCTTAAACTTCTTGTGAGCAGCATAGGCAAGAAAGATTCTAATTGCTTCAAACCTTGCAACTGGAGCAAATATCTCATCATAATCAATGCCTTTTTGTTATGAGTATCCCTTTGCAACCACTCTTACTTTATTCCTTGTAACAATACCCTCACTGTCAGTTTTGTTTCCGAACACCCACTTTGTGCCAACTATAGATCTGTTCTTTGGTCTTGGCACAAGAGTCCAGACTTTGTTGCTTTCAAATTCATTGAGCTCTTCTTTCATTGTTGTGACCCAATCAGCATCTTGGAAAGCTTTTTCAATCTTCTTAGGTTCAGTTTGAGATAGAAAAGAATGGTAGAGACATTCATTCTGAGTGGCTTTTCTTGTTCTTACACCACTTTCAGGGTTTTCAGTGATTAAGTCAAGTGCGTGATTTAGACCATTTTCTTGCAGATGGAAGTTGACTCCTTGAAGATGAACCTCCCCTGATTAATGAACTTTGTTATTCCTTTGATTAGTATCACTATTGTTTCCTGATGCTCCCCATGAATCAGTGTTCCCATTTTTATCAGTATTTGACTCATCATAATTTGAGGAAGATGAGTCTGAGGATCTTTCTACCGATGTCTCTTGAGATGAATCACTTGTAGTAGTCTCTGGATTTGAGTCATGTTGCTCCCTCTCAACATATGCTTCAGTGTTAGAAGTATTTCCACTATTATGTGGAACCTCAGAGCTTTGAGTGATATCAGGACTTACTGTATTAGAGTCAAGATTTAAAAGTTCAGCATATGGTTATCTGCATTTTCTAGACCTTTTATCTTCTTGTCATCAAAAGATACATGTATAGATTCCATGACTGTTCTTGTTCTCAGATTATAAACTTTGAAGGTTTTTTTGGTCAACGGATAACCCACAAATATTCCTTCATCAGCTTTCAGATCAAACTTGGTTAGCTGCTCCGGATGAGTTTTGAGAACAAAACACTTACAACCAAAAATATGAAAGAACTTCAAATTTGGCTTCTTTCCCTTTACCATCTCAAATGGTGTTTTTTCATGCTTGTTGATCAATGTTGTATTTCGTGTAAAACAAGCAGTTTCCACAACTTCAGCCCAAAAGTAGGTAGGAAATCTTGCTTCCTCTAACATGGTTCTTGAAGTTTCTATCAGAGTTCTATTATTTCTTTCAACAACTCCATTTTGTTATGGAATTCTAGGTGCAGAAAACTCTTGTTTTATCCCCTTGAGTTTGCAGAACTCTTCCATAGAACTATTCTTGAATTCAGTTCCATTATGACTTCTGATGATCTTCACTTTGTATATTGATCCTTTTTCCAGCTCCCTCACATGATCAAAAAGAATGGATGGAGATTCAATTTTGGTGTGCAGAAATACACCCATGTGTATCTTGTATATTCATCAACAATTACGAGTGCATACCTCTTCTTGGAAATTGACATAACATTCACTGGACCAAAGAGATCAACATAAAGTAGATGTTATGGTTTAAGAATGGAGGATTCAGTTTTACTCTTGAAAGAAGTTTTCCTTTGTTTGGCTTTCTGGCATGAGTCATATAAGCCATCAGGAGTAAAAACTGCATTGGGCAATCCTCTAACAAGATATTTCCACACTAGTTTATTGATGTTGTTGAAGTTGAGGTGAGAAAGTCTTTTATGCCAGTTCCCGTTGTCTTCCACAGATGCTCTACTCAGTAGAAAAACTTTTGAATTATCAATACCTGTGGAGACCCTGGATTCATATAAACTACCATGTCTTACACCAGTCAATGCAATCTTGTCATCAGACTTGCTGACAAATTCACAATGCTCCTCATAGAGGTTGACATGGTAACCTCTATCACATATTTGACTCTCACTAATCATATTATGCTTGAATCCTGCAACTAGAGATATATTTTCAATGATGACATTTCCAACTTTGATTTTTTCATATCCCAAGATTTTTCCTAAGTTGCCATCTCCATAAGAAATGCTTGGGCTAACATTCTCCTCAAATTCTGATAGCAGGGATTTATAACCAGTCATATGTCCTGAGCATCCACTGTCCAAGACTAGAGCATTCCTCTTGTCACCCTGCAATCAATAATTTGAATCAGTTCGTGTTTTTAAGGACCCAGACTTGCTTGGATCCTTTGGCCCTTTTAAGTTTGTTAACATATGTAGCAGAAGACTTTTTATCAGAGTTTATGTTAACATCCTTACTATCAGTATTTATACATGCAGAAACATATTTTTCTTTAATTAAAGAGGGTTTCAGTTTATAATAATCATAATACAAGCTGTGATATTCTTTACATGTATAAATAGAATGAGAAACACTTCCACAATGAAAACAAAGACTCTGTGGTTTATATCTAACTGTTTTATTCCTAAACTCTGATTTGGAAAAATTGGCATTTATCTTTTTATTCTTCTTGCAAGAGTTAGCAAGATTATAATTAGTGCTACCACAGTTTGAACAGGTCTTTCTAGGGGGATTAGGTAGGGTTACATAATTTTCATTCTTATTAACACCTAACTTGCCATTCCTATTTTTCCTAGATCTTCTCCTCTTGTCTTTCATGTGTAGATCCTTCAGCTTTTGCTTAAGCTGTTTCTGAGTCATTGAAAAAATATTTACTGAATTTGTGTGAACTTGTTCACTCTTATCAGTAATTAAGTTTGATTTAGGTGTTGAGGTTGTACCTTCCTCATGGATTGACTTAACAATATTAGCACTAGGATTAAACTTAATGGTCTTTATTTGAACCTTGTTCAGTTTGATCTTGCTATAAGCTTTTATTGGTTTTGTTCTCTCAGTTTCTTATCCACTCTTCTTATTAGAATTAGATCTAGCTGAATATCCCAATCCTGATCCCCAACAACCATTCTCTAGAATTTCCTTAGTTGACTTTCCTGAGTTAGTCCAAAGTTTAATGACTTCTCTTTCTTTTGCTAGCTCCTTCTCTAGATAAGCATGTTTTTCTAACAATTTTTCCTTAACATAACATCATTATCTCTTTCTTTTTGAATTTCAAGCATGGAAAACAACTCAATTTCTAGGTGATCATTCCTTTTCTTTAACATAGAGTTTTTACTCTTGATTCTATTATTCTCTAAGGTTTGATCCCTAAAACCAATATGCAGAGACATAAGAAATAATCTTAATTCATAGATATCATCAGTATCAAAAGTAAGAGTAGTCCGAGGTACCTTTAATTCAACATTATTATCCTCAACAACAGCTTTTTCTATGAGAGCATAATCGACTCCATCATTTGAATCTGATGATTCATCCCAGTTTCTCTTCCTTGAGATTAAGGCTTGTTTTTTCTTAGCTCTGGGTTTTCTACAGTCAGCTGCAAAGTGTCCAATTCCATTACAGTTATAACATCTCTCTTTTGACTTGTCAAGTTTCCGGATCTGGATTCCTTCCCTTTCCCGAAGTTCTTGTAGACCATCTTCTTGAAGCTTTTAACCAGTAGGGCAACCATTTGATCCATACCTTCATTGTTGTTATGATCACTGTCAGTATCTGATTCAGTATCAGTATTTGAGTCATCATCAGAATTTGATGATTCAATATTTGACTTTGCAATCATGGCTTTCCCTTTGGAGTAGCTTTTCCTCCTAGATTTCTCCATTGGCTTCTCTTCAACCTTGAGTGCAATTGATCTAGATTTTGATCCTTTCCTCTTTCTTCTTTGCTCCATCTCTAGTTCACGAGTTTTCAAAACTTCATAGATCTCATCTAGAGGTGTGTTATCAAGTTGATAGTTATCCTTTATTGATGTGACTTTAAAGTCCCACTTTTCAGAGAGAGCAAATAGGAACTTCAGGTTTGAGTCCTCCAAATCATATTCTTTGTTGACAACGGATAAGTCATTCAACAACTTCTAAAATCTGTCATAGATCTTAGTTAGGGACTCATTGTCCCTTGAGTCAAAGTGCTCATATTCTTGAGTAAGTAATGTCCTCCTGTTCTTCTTGATAGTAGTTGTACCTTGACACTTTACGTCTAAAACATCACATATCTCTTTTTTTGTCTTACATTCAATGAATCTATGGGACATAACACTATTAAGACTGCTGTGCAAGATGTGTCTAACCTTAGAATCCTTCATGATAGATGAGATATCTTCTGGAGAGTAGTCCTTCCTGTCTATGTCTATCATCTTCTCTGGTTATCCTGCAAGCGAAAGAGTTACCTTCATTGGTCTATGAGGACCATCATAGATCCTGTTCAGATATTCAGGATCTGTGGCTTCCAAGCACATGGCCATCCTGACTTTCCAGATTGGATATTCATGTATCTTCAAGATAGGCACCTTGATTGCTTCATACCTACTCATGTTGCTGCTTATCAGTGATGTGGCTGGGGGTTGTGGCTTCAGATTCTGTGTTTCTTCTTCTTTGTCTGACATGGCTGATTGATTTTCAGATCTTAAACTGTTTGTACATTAACAACAAGCTCTGTACGTTAAAACATCAAAGGTACTCTCTCGAAAGGATGAACAAATATCCTTGAGAACTGCTAGGTTATGTGAAAGATATAACAATGTCGCAATGCTTATAGCACGAACCTAATACGTGCTTAATATAGAGCACAACTACATAATGTATAAGGAATCCTATTCTATCAACAACAAGGAAACCTATACAATTGCTTCTGAGATAAAGTCCTTCACCACCTTAAGTTCTTGTTTCCTTTTCCTTATTGAAGATCAACTGATATGACAAATACTGATTTCATCATCCATTGACATCATCATTCATCGGTATCCTTATCCATCGATTATGAACATCCGTCGATGTCATCATCATCCGTTGATGTAAGTTCTGATATGAATTTCTGATAGTTTCTGCTTGATATCATCAATTGCTCCTAACAATAAGTGAACTTGACTTTTGGAGGTCTTCAAATTTCTGCATGTAGAAATGACTTGTCGATATCTATGAGATCTCTATAGGCATTTTGACTTGTCGATATCTCTGAGACCTCTAATGAGAAAATTGACTTGTCGATATCTCCAATCTTCACATCTTTATTTTGAATTATTGATACCTCTGAGTTCTCTAATGCAAAAATGACTTATCGATATCTCAGAGATCTCTATATACATTTTGACTTGTAAATATCTCTGAGATCTCTAATGACAATTTGGCTTGTCGATATCTCCAATCTTCATGTCTTCATTTGGCTTGTCGATATCTCTGAGACTTCTTTATAAACTGTTTTGGACTTCTCGAGAAGTCATTCTGGAGTTCTCGAATGACTTCTCTATATGACTTGATTTGTGACTTAAAACATTTTATCTAAAATAGATTTATTCAACTCCAAGCTTCTTCACAATTTCTCGAAGACATGATCTTCTTGGTCTTCATCCAGAGTTTATTATTAGGCTTGAGACTCCATAACCTCCTCCACCCCATCACACGTGGCCGCCTTTATAAAGAAGCCGCTCTCTACTATCTCATGTTACCTGATGCCTAGCTCTAGAGCAGATATCTAGCAAGGCATTCTAGGCACAGATCATTGGTATTGGATGTATCGTTAGGTTGTGCCGAGTCAAATCTGCTCCATTTTAAAAAATGATGAATATGAAGTCCGGGATACAAAAAAATACTTAAGTCTAATCTTTGACATTTTTACAGACTCAAGTAATATAGTACATAATACAAATTTAGATTATCATGCAACTAATTCTTAGGGTTGTCAATTTGACTTAGTCTTGTTATGATATAGGCATGTCTTGCACAACAATCTCCCCCAATTTGTGAGAAGATTGCTTATCACAAATTCATGCCTGGTAACAAGACCAACCCCAAGTTACAATGAACAATAAAGCATTACTTACAAATTTGGCAGAAGTACAACTTTTATACATTAAATGATTACATGAGTTTGACAAGTACATTCATCATACAAATTTCTCATAGCCTGTTTCTTGTCTAATGAGGTCCTTTAAGTCTACAAGTACTTGCAGTTATTCTATGATTTGAGTTCCTCTTAGAGCTTCCACAAGCTTGATCCACTCATCTAATGAATAAACATTCAAGTAACCAACTCTGAATCTTGAGAATCTTCCAACCTTAATATTTAGAAAGTGTCCATCTTTTGATATTATGCTCATCACCTTTGCCTTGAGTTTTTCAGATCTTTGCTCAAACATTTCTATCTCTTCAATATATTTTCTTTCCCTCTCATCTCTTTCAGCCTTTTCTTTTGCTCTTCTTTCTTCCCTTACCATCAACCATACAGCCAATACAGACCTTTATACCGTTGTACTAGTATCCTTATCCTTTAGTAAGCTAATTACCCTCTTAATCTCTGTGGTTGAAAATATATCCATTAAATTCATGCCAAGTAAAGTGTAGGATTCGTCTTGATAATAGATTCTTACTTCCCTCAATGATACAACCCAAACTTTGACCATTTCTTCAACTAATTATTGAAAGTAGTCAGCATCTATGATGCAGCAGTTTAAAGGTAGAAAATTATTTTGATTAAAGCAGTTCCAGATGGCCCTCTTAGTAACTTGCAGTTTCTTAGGTTTTCTTCCAACATATTTGTAATAAGTTTTGATTGGTGGCTTGAAGGAAGGTAGATTTGAGATTTTCTTTAGAGAAGTTTGGCTGGAAGTGATTGGTATTTTTAGTACGGTGTTTGCAGTGTGTTTGTACAAAAAATTAGGCTTAGAGGTTAGAGGTGGTAAAGTGTTTGAGTTTCTTGGCTTAGGGGTTTGAGTTTTTTTGATTTGGATGTAGGGCATTTTTCTTTGGTTCTGAACCATCCTCCTTCTTCTTCATTCTTCTTTCATCACCTTTCTTCTCATCATTTCCCTTTTTCTTGGTATCTCTTTTCTTCTCATCTTCTTTGCTACCAATTACCTTGGAGGATTGACTTGGATTTGAGCCCAAAGGTTTTTGTTCATCTTTCTTCTGCTCATCATCATCCAAGTCATCCTTGTTAAATTGTGTTTTGGGAAACTTGGCTTCAGGATCTCTCAAGTATCTCCCCAAAATCCTTATCATCTTTATATCTTCATCAATCTTATTTTTCTTGGTCTTCAATCCAGTTTCCAAAGTCATTATAAGCTTTTTGTGTGCCATGACACAATGTTTGGGAACAAGAAAGTTCTTGAGTTCCTTGGTGTTTGGACAAATATAAGCCACTCCCTTATTCGGATAGAGACATGCTTCTGGAAAAATAGCTTCTTGAGCTTTTTGTAATTTCTTAAGCAAGAGAGTGTCTTCACTAATTACTCTGTTGACTAATTCAATGAAGATATCCAATTCAGATGCCCTTTTTGATGTAAGAAAATTAAGGGACACCTGCATGCATCTGTCTACACCTGAGTCATTGATGTTTATCACAACTCTCTTTTCCTGAAAATTACTCTTGGTTACCAAAATCACCCTTATGAAGTTTATGGTCTTGTTCAAAGCTCTCTTGTAGGTGATGAAGTTGTTGTTGAGAGAAGCCCTGAGAGCCTTTAGCAAATCATCAAATTCCTTGCTCAACTAGGTCCCTTAGCTACTTTGATAAGCCTCTCCATTCCAACATCAACTTCTTGAGATATGCCTTTATTAGCAGTTTGAACAGATGTAGATGTTTGGGATGATCTTAGTAGCCTAGCCTCAATCTCCCCCTTAGGCTTGTTAGCAGGCAGGATAAGAGGTGTAGGGATTTCAGGCCTTATAGCTTCTGAAAGTGTAGGCAGTGGAATGTTGAGTGCACCCATGATGGCTCCCAATGAGACTGAATTCTGCATTTGTAGATGCTTATAGGAGTCCATCAAGGTTTGAATGTCAGCCTGTTGACTTTGAACCATGGCTGTGAGTTGTGATACTTGAGTTTTTAGAGACTCATTTGTTAAGGTAGATACTTCAGATTGAAGAGCTTGGATTTACAAGTTTGTTGAGGTTGAAATTGGTTGTTGAGAGCCTGGAGATATTGAAGTACCAAATGTTTCTTGAACAACTTCCTTAATGTCTTCCATCAGAAGAACAGATGGATCATATCTACTTCGATGAAGTTGATTCAGATTGAGTCTGGTGTCATTTAAATTTGTGATGTGTTGTTGAACCACCTCATTCAAAGCCACAAAAGATTGCCTTAGATTTTTAATATTTACATCCACTGTAGTAAGATCAAATCTTGCCATCTGTTCTGCAAAGGTCTTGAATTTTGATTTGATCTGAACTTGTGAAGGGATAATATCATCCATCTTCTCCCTCACCATCTTTCTGATTTTATCTTGATGACCAATCAAAGTCACCTGTAGTGCTTTACCAAAGAGGTGAAAAAGCCTTGATTTGAGCCTTGTAGACTTCATTGACTGCATTATACACTTCCTGTGAAGCGAGGATCTTGGCGTTACTCCCCAATATGGTGACATATTCCTCTCTGAACCTTGCCAAAACCTCATCCATCTCTAAGGTGAAGTCCTTGGATAGCCAAGCATCCACATTGCCATCATGCTCAACTTCATTCACTATCTTCTACTTTTGCTTTTTAACATCTTCATTATAAGTGAGTAGAATTTTCTGATAGTCTTGATTTGTCATAGATGTTATGAGCATATGTCATGTGATATTTGCAAGGCCTGAGAGTTGATCAACAAGAAGATCATCCACAGTGTTTGGTTGGGATTGAGCATTTTGTAACCACTGTTAGATTGGGTTAGAGGGTTGTTGTGGTGGGAACCTCCATTGTAATTGGAGGGGAGTTAACTAGGTTACTGTCATGTACTCTAGTCTCAAACCCTTGCTCATTTTGCAGTGAGCTTGCACTTTTTGTTCTATACTTGCCTTCCCAATAGCAGGATCATTGGCAATTGAACTCCTAGCTTCAATTGTGAGTGCAATCTCAGCTAGGGTTTTGAGGGGAATTGTTCCTTCAAGAGAAACCTCTAATTGAATTGAAGATGATTTAGATAGCTCCCCCTTAGGAGTACTACCCTTAAACTTTTCAACCTATGAAGGTTGATTTGTACATAAAGGTGCATTTGTAACTACCACAGGGTCTTCAGTGAAAAATGATGAAATCCCTGTGTTTGTGTTGGTGTCATCAAGGTCTACCCCATCATGTAGCCTCTCACCAACTAAATTTGGTTCCTGGGTAAGCATAGTTTCTTGAACCATATCACTTGATGTTGGCAACTCTTGAGAATCAGATTCAAGAGTTTGATTAAATGAGGAAGAAATTTAAGAAATTAGATGTTGAATCTCAAAACTGAGTGTTGGAAGCTCCCTCTGAGTAGATGAGGGAGCTTCAAAAGATGTGCTCTCTTTGTGTGTGCCATCCTTATTTCTTCTCTCATACACTTGAATTTTTTAAAGTGTTGGTGCAGACTCTTTATAGGGTGCACAAGGGAGAGTGATTTTTTCAATAGAGACACCCTGTAGAGAGGATGCCCCTAGAGTCTGTTTTAATCCCTGTTTTACAACCACATCCTTTTGAGAGAATACAGAGGTGGCTTGAGTGGTCAACTCAGTTTGTTTTACCTTCTTTGTTTTCTTGACCAAGGGTGACTCTTATTCTGTTTGGTCCTCACCACTTTCATTTATATTACAGCTAAATGTGCCTAATTTCTCTTCTTTTTACTCACTTCACCCTTTTGAGAGGATGAAGTGGTTGGTTTCCTAGCTTCTAGTGGTACAGAAAGAAGTGTTTCAGCTTGGGAAGGCCCCTGTTGGTTGTTCTGTATTTGTATTTCTACAGGGACATGAGCCATTGTTGTACTAGGTTCAACATTAGATCTCATGTCAGGCATAGGGTAAGGGTAAGTGCTAAATCTCTCCATCATAAATGGAGTGATTTTAAGGCTTACAAGTACTTTATTTTTAGTAAGAAGTGAACCAAATAGAACTTTGGACACTTGTTTACAATTTCCTGTTTTAGTACTATCTATACCATTAAGCATATGAATGTCATGCACTTTATGATTTAAAGTAGACATTATAAATCTAGGAAAGAAAATTTCCTTACCTCTTGTAGCTAGGGGAATTTTGAGCCTGGTGCTAAGTTCTTCCAGGATCAATAGACCAACATTCAAGTGTCTGTTGTGAGCTATATAGAACACTAGCTTCTAGACCACACTTGATATATTGTCATATCCTGTCTTTCTGCAAGTAAAAGCCCTTCTGATAGAATCAAACAAGAAAGACCATTTCCTCCTTAGGTACTTCTTGTTCAGGCTATCCAGGTTGATTCTTTCACTATAGTTGATGAAGTCCATGAACTCAGCTAGCTCATCCTGTGTTGGAACCTCCACCATATCTTCAGTTGGAATGCCAAAAGCTTGAATCACATCTTGCTCTTTAAACTCCACCTGTTGTCCTCCAACAGAGCAGTGTGTTAGTCGCTAAACACGCGCTAATAATACATGCAAGTATACGAGTTCGCAAGTAGTATAGAATCTTTTCTAGTTCGTTCCCACAGAGACTGTATTGGTTAACTCTTTAATTTATGCACCTAAACAACAATGTATGGTTATTATCCAATGCTAAGACGATAACAAATTGAGATTGTTTATAACTAAGAATTATGCTAACAATTATAACTACGAGATTAAGATTGGCCGAATTGATATATATGACAAACATGGGACTCTAACTTCATTAAATACTTCATTCAATAGACTTATTATTCTTAACCTTAGCATGCAATGGTGATGACACTAATCAGATAACACAAAACTGATAAACGCTAACTTTCGTTGCACGAGTACCATTCTACCAGACATCCACAAAAGAGATAGAAGCTGAATAGGCACCAATTATATTGAGACCCTATATGTCTATAGAATTTGACAACATAACGGTTTAAGCACAAGTTATCTATCTTGATTACATAGGGCAAGTAAGATGGTTAAAATTACCTACGAATCATGCATAACAAATACATGAACCAATGCTAGTATGGCAAGTTCTAAATCCTTAAATTCACTTTCGCTTCATTAAGAATTAACACGCTATCTTATAAGTTCACGATGCTCATAAGACGAATACGCACAACCAATACTAGGATATCCTACAATCACCACATACTAAGGCATCAAATAATTTAACTTAAGAAATCCATAAATAAGTCCGCTAGAACCTCACGATAACGATTAGCCCATAATCGGACTCAACGTGGGTTCCGATGAAAACATGATATAACAAATGTAGTCTTTATTCGAATAAATAAAACCAAGTACAAATACGAGTATAGGTTCAACAAAATAAGAAACAAACATCCAAATTACAACTCAAAACAAAGATTTACAAGAATAAATTAGATCGTCTTTGCTTTTGTTGACTTGTGCTAAAGGTCTCTTGTCGTCTTCTCCTTGCGCTCTGGTCCGTCTCTTACTTGTTATCTATTTAAAACGACCTAATATGAATATATATAGTAGCCCTCAACAATCTAGAAGCTTCCCTTTTAGAATTGTAATAGAAACAGGATTCTAAAATTCAACCTCGGCGCGGGCGCGCTCTATCACAGCGCGGGCGCGCTGCATTTCTGGAACCCCGGCGCGGCCGTGCGCTATCACGGTGCGGGCGCGCCGTCCTTCTGGGAAAAACTCAGATTTCTTCTTAAAACTTGCGGCTTCGAGCCGGCTTTCCACGAGATTTTATTCCAACACCTCCTAGATACCAAATTAGCACCAAAACAATGCTAGTTCACCTGATTACATGAATAGTACCTGAAATGCAAAAACAATAGAAAACACATTAAAACACATAATAACTTGAGTACAAATACACCAATTCAAAGCTTATTAGAGCATAATAAAGTGTCATAAATGCCACTCAATATACCCCCAAACTTGAATCGATGCTTGTCCTCAAGCATAAACAGACTCAAAGAACAAGAAACAATAATGCATGAATGCAACTACATGAATGCAACGATCCCAAATAGAATAACTCAACCAACCAACGAGCAACATATCAAAAAATACAGTTATTCGCATGAAGATTAATCAAATCATACAATTCAACCTACAAACTAGAGACGTGCGTGTGTGAAGATGCTTACAGATATACTATCGCAACTAGATCAATAATCATGACTCACTACTCATCAAGGCAATCGCAAGGTTATAAATAAAATAAAAAGCTAGACTCAAAATAATTTATAATACTTTAATTCTTATATTGGAGTTTATACGGATTCATGCTTTTATTTACTACAAAATAATACAAATATGCTTATTTGATCGTGTAATAAGTGAGGTCCACAAAAGACTTATACAATAGTATCCATGTAGCAAACGTTAGGTTAGCGGATCCCAGACCATAAAAGCCTTAGGTCACTAGGAACAAAGTCCTCTAAGAACTTAATAACTCGAGTACTAAAGAGCCCATTTGTGATCAATTATACATAACACTTATTTTTTTTCTTCTTTTTTTTACAATTTCTGAATGAGTGCGTTTCGCTCCATCTCATTTAACCCTAGACTACTCATAAAAATATGAGCCGGCTACTAGCCATTTGACACCTAGCCACATAACTAGCAATGAAATCCAATTTTCTCCAATTTTTAAATATCCATGTCTTTTATTATTAAGAGAATACCCTAAATTCTACATATAAACAAGCGGTTAAACCTCGACAAATCAAACAAACCATGATCATGATCTAGCACTCTAGCAACCTATAAGACTTAGTGAAATACAAGTGTCTCTAGCATGCAAATCAATCCAATAAGACTCAACATCACCAAATACGACATCACTACACTAGCATCAATATCGCAAGTCAATCGGAAAAATTATCTAAGGGATCATGTTATAATGCAAATACATGAAACTACATGAACAAAATGTCAAAAAAACTACCAAAATAAAAAAAACTACATGGCAAGAAATACAAACTATATGAACTAAACTATCATGAATATGCAAACTATATAAGACTCATACAAACATATTCCTTCAACTACTACCCCCAAACTTAAAATATTCACTGTCCTCAGTGAAGGTAATAGTAAGGAATCAGGCATACCTATTCTGAATCAGAATCCTCACCCTCAAGGGGTGGAGTGTCAGGTGTGTCAGGAGGCGGATATACAGAGTCCTCACCAAATACTGGCCACTGAATGTCAACTCCGGTGGCTCTAAACGCAGTCCTAAGTGCCTGGGTGAGATCCTGTGCAAAATGACTATGGATGTTGTGCATCGCATCCATCATCCTCGCAAGATGCCTATACTGCGTCGAGCTCAAACCAGCTCCCATGTCCGCTCCTGCTACCTCATGCTGCTGCTTCGATGGTCCTCCATCATCTCCTAACTGAGATCTCCATGCAGTCCTGCTCGCCTGACCAGCAGCTGGCCTCCCACCAGGTAGGTGGTCAAAAGAATACTCAAGCCCCTTCAGATCGGGCTTGCCTCCATCCCATTCCTGCATCATAGTCAAAGTAGTTCTATCGATCGGAGCACTCGGAATCTGTAACTGCTCATGTGTGGGCCAATGCACATAAACTGCCACACATAGCTTTATCATCATTGATTCATACAGAATAGACCCCGTAGTGCTCCCCCTCAAAAACCTCAGAATCCCTTGATATATCACCATCCCCAAATCTACATAATCACCCTGCAGAATGCCCCATTAAAGACGTGCACGCTCCATAGTAACCTCATGCACATACGAAGATGTCATAATATTAGCACATATAAAGGCTTTCCATGCACGGGCAAACCTATTCATACCGGATGCCGGGAACGTAGAATACTCGGCGGCTATGCCCCTCTTGATCTTCCAATGTATGTCGGGCCGGCATAGAGTAGCAATAATAAGATCCAGATCAAAATCCTCTGGAGTCTTATCATTCCAGGTATCCTTCCCCACTTTCCTCGCGGGCTGCTCAATTACTGTCCTAATAGCCACTGCACTATACTCCACCGTCCTTCCTCGCACCACAGTGAAGCCATTCTTCTCGGCCTTAGCGTTCGCATAGAACTCACGAACCACACTCATAGGCACAACGGCTGGTGCCTCGCAAAAAGAAACCCAACCCATCTCCAAGATCATCTCTAAAAGCTTACCATCACTCCCAGATGGAAGGAACCCTCTCTCCTTAGCAATAGGCTTCGCGATAAGCCTCGCGTACTCCTCCTCAGCCTCGGGAGTAGAAAACCTGGGCCTCACACCACTCGAAGTTGAAGAATCGGTGGCGCTGCTATTGACTTGAGTTCTTTGTCTCTTGGGTTCCATGGAAATTGATTAGAGAGAATAAGAGTTGTGTTTGAGAGAGAATTTGTGTTACGAGTTTGTGAATTGGTGAAGAAGTTTATTTATAGGGTGTATGTATATAGGTGGTGAAAAGAGAATTAGATATGGAATAGAAGTGGGATTTGATTATGGGAAAATGGGAGTAATGGGTTTGATTTGGAGAGGGAATTATGGGATATGGGGGAGTAAAATTCGGTTAGGAATTGATTTTGGGACAAAATTCCCGTTACCCCCCTTAAACTGCCTTTTATTTTTTCCAAAATCGGGACACGGCGCGGCCGCACGTTGGGATGGAACGGATGTGCACTACTTCTGCCAAACCGGCGCAGCCGCGCGCTGTAACAGCGCGGGCGCGCGGTGTTTCTGTGTAAATGGCGCGGCCCCGCGCTGTCCGAACAGGCTTCTGTAGTCAAACCTGAATTTTTTCATTTTTTTTGATTTTTTGTGATTTTCTCTTTTCTTCTTGCTTCCTCTACTTACTAATGTACAACAAACTTGGGTTGCCTCCCAAGAAGCGCTTCTTTTACGTCGCTAGCTCGACGTAGAATCTTGAGATCAAGTGGACTATAAAACGGCACTAACCACCTCGCGGGTTGCCGTGTCACCATAATAATGCTTCAACCGTTGACCATTTACCTTTAATGCTTGGCCCGAAAGATTCTAAAAAATTTCCACCGCTCCATGTGGAAATACAGTTTTGATTATGAAGGGCCCTATCCATCTTGACTTCAACTTTCCAGGAAAAAGACGGAGACGAGAGTTGAATAAAAGAACTTGTTGCCCTGGCACAAATTTCTTGAGCACTAGACCCCGATCGTGCCACCTCTTGACTTTCTCCTTATACATCTTGTTGTTTTTATAAACTTAAAGTCGAAACTCGTCAAGTTCATTTAACTGAAGCATCCTCTTCTTTCCAGCTGCATCCAAGTCCAGATTCAATTTCTTCAAAGCCCAATATGCTTTATGTTCGAGCTCCGCAGGAAAATGACACCCCTTACCATAAACCAACTGAAATGACGACATTCCCAATGGAGTCTTATATGTTGTTTTATACGCCCAAACAGTTTCATTAAACTTTAAAGACCAATCCTTCAGTGATGGACATACCACTTTCTCCAAAATGTGCTTGATCTCTCTGTTAGATACCTTAGCTTGACCATTTGTCTGAGGATGATAAGCCGTAGCAATGCGATGATTCACATTATACCTTTTCATCATAGCAGTGAACTTGCGATTGCAAAAATGCGACCCCTCATCACTGATTATGACTCTTGCAGTTCCAAACCTTGTGAATATTTGCTTGTGAAGAAAATGAAGCACCATTTTCGCATCGTTTGTTGGCAACACCTTAACTTCATCCTATTTCGACACATAATCAACTGCCAACAAGATATACTGATTGTTACAAGATGAGAAAAATGGCCACATGGATTCAATTCCCCAAACATCGAAGACCTCAACCTCGAGAAGCACATTAAGAGGCATCTCATCCTTTTTAGACATATTACCCACACGTTGGCATCGATCACATTTCAAAACGAACTGATGAGCATCTTTAAACAATGTTGGCCAAAAGAAACCTGCTTGAAGAATAGGAGCTGCTGTGTTTTCTCCACCATAATGTCCTCCATAAGCCATTGATTGGAAATCTCGCAAGATTCCCCCTGTTTCGCTGTAAGGAATACATCTCCTGATGATTTGGTAAGCTCCTTGGCCAAAAACAAATGGCTCATCCCACATATACCACTTCACCTCATGAAAAAACTTCTTCCTTTAAGCATAAGATAAGTCGGGGGCCATGATATTACTCACAAGATAGTTCACAATTTCTGCAAATCACGGTTCTTCTTCTTTCACTCCTAGCAGTTGCTCGTCGGGAAAAGACTCATTTATCAATGTCTTATCCAATGAAGTAGCATTATGATTCTCTAAATATGAGAGATGATTAGCAACTTGATTTTTAGTTCCTTTTCTGTCCTTGATCTCTAGTTCAAATTCTTGGAGCAAAAGAACCCATCGAATCAATCTAGGCTTCGAGTCCTTCTTTGAGACGAGATATCGAATGGCGGCGTGATCAGTGAAAACTGTCACCTTAGTCCCAAGTAGATAAGATCGAAATTTCTCAAAATCGTAGACAATAGCCAAAAGTTCTTTCTCCGCAGTAGTGTAATTCAGTTGAGCACCATTTAGAGTCTTACTAGCGTAGTAGACTACATGAAATATATTGTTCTTTCTCTGCCCAAGAACTGCTCCAACTGCATAATCGCTTGCATCACACATCATCTCAAAAGGCTCATTCTAATCAGGTGCAGTTATGACATGTGCTGAGATTAAACTCTTCTTCAATGTCTCAAAAGCTGCAAGGCACTCGTCATCGAATTTAAAAGGAACATCTTTCTCTAACAGACTGCACAAAGGCTTTAAAATTTTCAAGAAGTCCTTGATGAAACGCCTGTAGAAACCCGCATGACCAAGAAAATTGTGAATTCCCTTGACAGAAATAGGTTGAGGGAGATTCTCAATGACCCCCACTTTGGCCTTGTCCATCTCTAGGCCCTTATTAGAAACCTTATACCCGAGAATAATGTCTTGTCGCACCATAAAATGACATTTCTCATAATTGAGAACCAGATTGGTCTCAACACACCTCTTGAGAACGTGTCCCAGATTCTGCAAGCATTCATCAAAAGAATCGCCCATGAAGTCGTCCATGAACACCTCCACATTCTGGCCAATCATGTTAGAAAAGATGGCCATCATACATCTCTAAAATGTGGATGGTGTACCACACAAACTAGAAGAAACTCGTCTGAAGGCGAAAGTACCAAATGGACAAATGAAGGTAGTCTTCTTCTGATCTTCTAGAGCAATACAAATCTGATTGTAACCCGAATAGCCATCCAGAAGACAGTAATATTCATGACCAGCCAACCTGTCAAGCATTTGATCAATAAAAGGAAATGGAAAATGGTCCTTTCTAGTGGCTTTGTTCAGCTTTTGATAGTCCATGCAGACTTTCCACCCCCTGACTGTTCGTGTTGGAATAAGCTCATTCTTCTCATTTGGTACCACAGTAATTCCACCTTTCTTTGGCACACATTGAACCGGGCTTAGCCAAGAACTTTCAGAAATAGGATAGATGATCCCTGCATCTAGCCACTTTAGAATTTCCTTCGTCACTACCTCCTTCATGATAGGATTAAGTCTTCTTTGTTGCTCGACTGTAGGCTTGCTACCTTCCTCTAACAGAATTCTATGCATACGGTAAGAAGGGCTGATTCCCTTGATAACTGCTATAGTCCATCCAATTACCGATTTGAACTCTCTCAGAATCCTTAAAAGCTTTTCCTCATCACAACCTGAAAGGAAAGACGCAATGATAATAGGCAGAGTAGATGCATCACCTAAAAATGCATACCTCAAATACTCAGGTAAAGGCTTAAGCTCAAGAGATGGAGGTTCCTCAATAGAAGGCTTGAGGCATTTAGGAGCTTTGTTCAATTCCTCCATTCCAAGAGATTCTAAAGGCATATCAATCTTCCTTTTCCAGGGAGAAGCATTCAAATATTGCAATTACTCTTCACCTTCGTCATCTTCACTGTCTAAATTCCCCAATAAGGATTTTTCTAAGGCATCAAACCTTAACAATTGATCAAGTTCCGATGTGACCACCGAATCGACCAACTCCACTTTTAAGCACTCCTCATTATCAGTAAGAAATTTCATAGCATTGAACACATTAAAAATAACATCCTGATCCAACACTCGCATTGTAAGCTCACCCTTCTGAACAACAATCAAGGTTCGGCCAGTTGCCAAGAAAGGTCTTCCCAAGATTATGGGAATCTCCTTGTCCTCCTCGAAATTAAGAACTACAAAATTAGCTGGAAAGATGAGGTTATCAACCTTGACCAAGACATCCTCCGCAATACCTCGCGTATATGTAATAGAACGGTTGGCTAACTGCAAAGTCGTATAAGTTGGTTTATGATCAGGTAAGTCCAACTGCTTGAAGATTGACAAAGGCATCAAATTGATGCTAGCTCCCAAGTCACATAAGCATCTGTCAAAAGACACTTTTCCAATAGTACATGGAATAGTGAAGCTTCCTGGATCTTTAAGCGTTGGAGGCAACTTCTGCTACAGCACAACACTGTATTCCTCCGTGAGAGTGACAGTCTCTAAATCATCTAGCTTCACCTTCCGAGATAGAATACCTTTCATAAAATTTACATAACTAGGCATCTGCTCGAGAGCCTCAGTGAAAGGTATTTTGATATGAAGTTTCTTGAACACCTCCAGAAACTTCTCAAATTGCTTGTCTAGCTTTTTCTTCTGTAACCGCTTAGGAAAATGTGGTGGGGGATAGATATATTTCTCCCCTGTATTACCCTCAGGAGGAGTGTGCTCAACAGTAATCTTCCTTGACTTCACTTCTTCATCCTACTGCTTTGCTTCTTCCTCAGCCCCAGCTTCTTCAGTCAACTCTTGAGTTTGTTCGGGATTCGCAATCTTCCCACACCTCAAAGTGATTGCCTTTAGCTGCTCCTTAGCTTCCTTCTTTCCTGGAATTTCAGTGTCACTAGGCAATGTACCAGGTTGATGATTTAGCAAGGCATTGGCAATTTTTCCAATTTGATTTTCCAAGGTCTTGATAGAAACAGCTTGATTCTTGCACATAAGCTTCAACTCCTCTAATTCAGATTTTTCATTAGCTAGTTGGAGTTGAAGTTGTTGTCTTGGTGCATACCGTGGTTGTTGAAAACCAGGGGGTTGTACTGCTTAGCTGGATACTACTGATAAGGCTGTTGAACCACATTCTGAGCGTTGCTCCAACTGAAATTAGGATGATTGCGGTTGTTAGGATGATAGGTGGCTGGCATAGGTTCCTGCGATCGCTGGAAGTTGCTCATGAACTGAGCTGATTCACTAGAAATTGCACACCGATCAGTCTCATGGGCTCCAGCGCAAAGCTCACAGACACTAGTGATTTGATTAACTCCATAATTAGCCAAAGTGTCCCCCTTCATTGTCAAAGCCTTAAGTTGGGCAGCGATAGCAGTTGCTGTGTCCAACTCCAGAATTTCTGCTACTTTCCCCTGAGTCAGTCTCTGGGAAGGATTCTGGTACTCATTAGCAGCCATCAGTTCAATAAATTTATAGGCTTCATCGTAGCTCTTAGTCCACAAGGCTCCTCCTGATGCTACATCAAGCATGGGCCTAGAAGTAGGACCCAATCCATTATAGAAGTAGTTAATAATCATCCAATCAGGCATGCCATGGTGTGGGCACTTCCTTAGCATCTCCTTATATCGATCCCAAGCCTCACACAAAGATTCTCCAGTTTTCTGCGCGAAGTAGGTAGGAGCATTCCTGATTGCTGCTGTCTTCGCCATGGGGAAGAATTTAGTGAGAAACTTTTGAGCGAGATCTTCCCAAGTTGTGATAGACCCTACTGGTAGAGAGTGTAACCAGCACTTAGCTTTGTCCCTCAGAGAGAATGGGAAGAGTCGTAGCTTGATAGCATCTTCAGTCACATCATTGAATTTGAAAGTGTCGAAGATCTTGATGAAATCCCTGATGTGCATGTTGGGGACTTCAGTAGGAGAACCCCCAAATTGAACTGAGTTATGTATCATCTGGATCGTGCTTGACTTGATTTCAAAAGTATTAGCCCTGATGGCTGGTCTAATGATGCTAGACTGAATGTCATTAATCTAAGGCTTAGAATAGTCCATCAAAGCCTTCGGATTTTCCGCTTGATCACCCATAGCTACTACAATTGGCTCTTCAACTTTCTCTTCTTCTTCTACCTTCTTTTCTTCCTCAAAAACTTCCTTACAAACTACCACAAGTTCTTCCTCAGCTTTATCCAGTGTTCTCACGAGTACGCGAACGCGTATGCATACCCCTTCGCTAGAGTACCTGAAATTAGACAGGGAACAAATACGTAACAATGTCCGAGTCAATGAAATTTAACGACCACTGATGGAAAGCACATAAACTATAAATTAACACTGGAGTCCCTGGCAGCGGCGCCAAAAACTTGCTAGTCGCTAAACACACGCTAATAATACACGCAAGTATACCAGTTCACAAGTAGTGTAGAATCTTTTCTAGTTCGTTCCCACAGAGATTGTATTGGTTAACTATTTAATTTATGCACCTAAGCAACAATGTATGGTTATTATCCAATGCTAAGCTGATAACAAATTGAGATTTTTTATAACTAAGAATTATGCTAACAATTATAACTACGAGATTAAGATTGACCGAATTGATATATATGACAAACATGGGATTCTAACTTCATTAAATACTTCATTCAATAGCCTTATTATCCTTAACCTTAGCATGCAATGGTGATGACACTAATCAGATAACATGAAACTAATAAACGCCAACTTTCGTTGCACGAGTACCATTCTACCAGACATCCACAAAAGAGATAGAAGCTGAATAGGCACCAATTATATTGAGACCCTATATGTCTATAGAATTTGACAACATAATGGTTTAAGCACAAGTTCTCTATCTTGATTACATAGGGCAAGTAAGATGGTTAAAATTACCTACGAAACATGCATAACAAATACATGAACCTATGCTAGCATGGCAAGTTCTAAATTCTTAAATTCACTTTCGCTTTATTAAGTATTAACACGCTATCTTATAAGTTCGCGACGCTCATAAGACGAACACGCACAACCAATACTAGAATATCATACAATCACCACATACTAAGACATCAAACAATTTAACTAAAGAAATCCATAAATAAATCTGCTAGAACCTCACGATAACGATTAGCCCATAATCGGATTCATCATCAATGTGGGTTCCGATGAAAACATGATATAACAAACGTAGTCTTTATACGAATAAATAAAACCAAGTACAAACAAGAGTATAGGTTCAGAAAAAAAAGAAACAAGCATCCAAATTACAACTCAAAATAAAGATTCACAAGAATAAACTAGATCGTCTTCGCCTTTGTTGACTTGTGCTAAAGGTCTCTTGCCGTCTTCTTCTTGCGCTCTGGTCCGTCTCTGACTTGTTATCTATTAAAAACAACCTAATATAAATATATATAGCAGCCCTCAACAATCTGGAAGCTTCCCTTTTAGAATTGTAATATAAACAGGATTCTGAAATTCGACCTCGGCGCGGGCGTGCGCTATCATAGTACGGGCGCGCTGCATTTCTGGAACCCCGGCGCGGCCGCGCGCTATCACAGCACTGGCGCGCCGTCCTTCTGGGAAAAACTCATATTTCTTCTTAAAACTTGCTGCTTCGAGCCAGCTTTCCACGAGCTTTTATTCCAACACCACCTAGACACCAAATTAGCACAAAAATAATGCTAATTCACCTGATTACCTGAATAGTACCTGAAATGCAAAAATACTAGAAAATGCATTAAAGCACATAACAACTTGAGTACAAATACACCAATTCAAATCTTATTAAAGCATAATAAAGTGTCATAAATGCCACTCAACACAGTGCACCACAATAGATACATAGTTGTCATGCACAACTGTCCTCACTACAATTGTTTTCCATAATTCATGCAAAACATCCAAGTAAAGGATGTGATTGGCAGTTAGAGCTCCTGCAAGATAAGACTCAGAATTTTTTTTAACAAACCCCTTGAAACTATAAGAAGCTTGATTAGTATCTGTAAAAGCGAGATAGTTGGTTTCATCCTTGGGGATTGCAACTCTAACATTGTTTAGTGCCATTATAGAGGAGTAAAATTGAGTGGGTAAGAAAAATTAGAGAAAAAGAGTTTGAAACGAGAGAGAGCAGTTGAATATTGGAAAAATTAGGTCACTTAGAGATCTCAAAGGCGTAAAGAGGTATATGTCGAGATGTCTGGGTATTTATAGTAAAAGGTAAATGACTTATCGAGAACTAAAAATAGACGTTTGGAATTTGCTTATCGAGAAGTTATATTGTGAGAATAGATACATATCGATATGTCATTTTCCTGACTCTTATCGAGAACTAGAAAATGACTTGTGGAGACGTCAAATAAATACCCAGTTTGTCCTCAATGGACTGAATTGTTTCCAATTTTTATTTGAATAAATCAAAATAAAATCAGATTGATTTTGTCAAAAGTATTTTATCAAAATAATTTATTACATTAAATTATCTCAGTTCTGAGTTATTGATAAGTCTAAAATCTATACTTGTAAAGAACTCTGTGAGTTAACACTTATAGAGAACTCTACAATGATTTATCGATAAGTTATAATAAAGCTTGTCGAGAAGTCCTTCGAGAAGTCAGAAAAATGACTTATCGAGAACTCAATTGAGAAGTCTTAAAATGGCTTGTCGAGAAGTCAATTAGACTTACGAGAACTCAGTTCTCTAAATGCTTTTGTTATTTTTGACTTTGTCTTGTCTTGTGCTAATTTCACATATTGAAAATGCAAATCGACACTTAGACAATTTTCTTAGAATTAAAAAATTCCAAGCTAAGTTTTGAATTTTGAAAAATATATATATATAGAGATTTCTGAAATATTTATAACTCACATTCCAGTTAATTTCCAATTAAATCAAATTAGTTTTGATTTACTAGAAATCAATCTACTGCAAAACATTAGCTGAGTTCTTTCCTTTAAGATGAAGAATTTAGCATTTCAATTTCACCTACAAGTCTGGTGAAAGTTGCTTCATCCAAAGGTTTAGTAAAAATGGCAGCTAATTGTTTTTCTGTTGAACAAAAACAAGCTCAATTGTACCATTTGCAGCATGTTCTCTTATAAAATGGTACCTTACATCAATGTGCTTTGTTTTAGAATGATTAACTGGATTAGCCACAATAAATATAGCACTTGTATTATCACACATAATTGGAATTTTGTGTAACACTAAGCCATAATCCATTAGCTGATTTCTAATCCAAAGCACTTGAGCTCTGCAACTTCCAGCAGGTAGGTATTCAGCCTCAGCTATGAAAGTTGATACAGATTGTTGTTTCTTGCTGTACCAGGATACACGTCTTTATCCAAGAAACTGACAGCGTCCACTAGCGCTCTTTCTGTTAACCCTGCATCCAGCAAAATCTGCATATGTGTATCCAACAGCTTCAAAACCTGTTCCCTTAAGATACCATAATCCTAAATTTGGAATCCATTTTAAATATCTGAATCCCTTTTAAATATCTGAAAATTCTCTTTACAACCATCAAATATGATTCCTTTGGATTGGATTGAAATCTTGCACACAGACATGTTGCAAATATAATGTCTGGTCTACTAGCAGTTTAATACAACAAAGATCCAATCATTCCTCTATAACCTGAAATATCTACACTTTTTCCTTTCTTATCTTCATCCAACTTAGTAGGTGTAGAGATAGGTGTAGATGCAGGTGAACAATCAACCATTCCAAACGTCTTTAATATATTCTTGACATACTTAGTTTGGCTGATGAAAATCCAATCACTTCATTGACTGACTTGAAGTTTAAGAAAGTAACTAAATCCTCCCATCATACTCACTTCATATTCACTCTACATGAGCTTTGAGAATCTTTGACATAGCTTTTCATTAGTTGTACCTAATATGATATCATCCACATAGATCTGAACTATGATCATTTCATCACCATGCTGCTTGTAGAAGAGAGTCTTGTCAATTGTACCTCTAGTGAATCCATGTTTAATCAAGATTTCTGATAGTATGTCATACCAAGCTCTGGGTGCTTGCTTTAGTCCATAGAGAGCCTTGAGTAGCTTATACACAAATTTTGGAAATTTTGGATCTTCAAAGCCAGGTGGTTGTTGCACATAAACTTCTTCTTCCACCTCACTATTAAGGAATGCACTCTTCATATCCATTTGATACACCTTAAAATTTGAGTGTGCAGCAAATGCAAGAAAGATCCTCATTGCTTCAATTCTTACAACTGGAGCAAAAGTTATATCATAATCAATTCCTTCCTCCCGTGAGTAGCCTTTTACAACCAACCTTGCTTTGTTTCTGGTAACAATTCCATTTTCATCCATTTTGTTCCGGAACACCTACTTTGTTCCAATAACACTAATGTTCTTTGATGCAGGAACCAACTCCCAAACTTTGTTTCTTTTAAACTGAAGTAGCTCCTCTTGCATAGCAGATATTCGATCAGGATCAAGTAGAGCTTCCTCAGTTTTCTTAGGCCCAACTTGTGAAAGAAAATATGCATGAAGACATTCATTTGCAGTTGCACTTCTAGTCCTCACTCCAACATTTGGATCACCAAAAATTGCTTCTCTTGTGTGACTTATATCCCATTTCCTGGTGTGAGTTTGTTGACTTGAATTTTCTGCATTTTCATCACCATTGGCATGACTTGCAGAACTTTCTCCTCTTTCTCCCCCTGAGTTTGTGCTATCAAATTCAGGTGTTTGAGATGAGCTTCCATTCTCATGATTCACTTGCTCAGTTGACTCTACATCCATTATGTGATTTGTGTTGACTTCAGCTTCATCCTCAGAATCACTATCAATGTTGAGATTTTCAAATCTAAGGGCTTCAGCGTCATTTTCATCAAGGCATTCCAAGCCTGGACACTTGTCATCATCAAACGTCACATCCGTACTTTCCATAATTTTCTTTTATTCAAGCCCATAGAGTTTGTAGGCAGTTTTCTCCAATGAATATCCTAGAAAAATTGCTTCAAAAACTTTAGAGTCAAATTTTCCCATATATTCAGAGTTGTCTTTTAAAATATAACACTTTCTTCCAAACACATGAAGATGTTTCACAGTAGGTTTTCTTTTAGATAAGATTGAGTAGGGTGATTTGCCAAGATTCTTGTTAATGAGATATCTGTTTGAGTGTAGCATGCAGTGTTGACAACTTCTTCCCAAAAACTTGTTGGTAATTTGGCATCTTGTAATATTATTCTAGCAGCATCCACTAATGTTCTATTTTTCCTTTCAACAACACCATTCTGTTGAGGTGTCCTAACTGCTGAGAATTCTTGAACAATGCCCTTATCTTTGCAGAATTCAGTTATAGTTACATTTTTTAATTCTGTACCATTGTCACTCCTCAATCTTTTCACACGGTTCTGATCTTCAGCTTATTTCTCAATCTTCTTGATGTGTTTAATTATAATTTATGGAGTTTCATCTTTAGAATACATAAATTTTACACATGTGTATCTTGAGTAGTCATCCACCATCGAAAATGCATATTTCTTTTTGGAAATTGAAAAGACATTAACTGGTCCAAATAAGTCCATGTGAATAAGTTACAAAGGTGCACTATGAAATTCACAGTTTTACTGTTGTGACTTGATCTCTTCATTTTTCCTTTTTGACAAGCCTCATAGACCTCAATTTGAGAAAACTTCAGATTTGGCATATCTCTCACTAACTCCTTTTTGACTAGAGTATTTATTGCATTATAATTCAAGCGAGAGAGCTTTTTATTCCATAACTTGCTTTGTTCTTCGGATGCCTTGGTGTAGAAAAAATAAATTTCATCCTCATTTGCTGAGTCCAAGTCTGTAACAAATAAGCTTCCTTTTTTTGCTCCTTTCAAAGCAGTTTCACTAGTCTTTTTGTTGATAATTAGGCATTCTCCTTTATCAAATAAAAAATTGAATCCTCTATCTGTAAATTGACTGGCACTCAGGAGATTCACCTCAAGACCAGCTACTAGTGCTATATCTTCAATGACAACATTTCCAGAAATTATCTTGCCATATCCCATTGTGAAACCTTTGTTGTTGTCTCTAAAAGTCACTAATGGGCCAGCCATCTCCTCAAATTGTGATAGCAGGGCCATATCACCTGTCATATGTCTTGGGCATCCACTTTCTATGATCCATATGACCTTCTTCACTTTTCCCTGCACACAATAAAGATTAAGTGTGTTTAGTAATCCAAGCAATGTTGGGAAATTTTTTCTTGGTAACAGATTTGTCAGAAGTAGAATTTGATGATTCAGAAAGAATGGAGTTCATTGATTGATGTGCATTTTCCTTTTTAGCTGAGGACTCAATAATGAATTCCTTAAGATCTACTCTCAACTTGTGGCAACTTATCACTACTTTCATGTTACAAGGTATGCAATCAAACTTGTCACCGAATGAGTAGGGATCATTGGCTTTTGCTTCATTATACTTGAATGCTTCCAATCTTGGGTCACTAACAGCCTTTTTACAAAGTTGAGTTAGATAATTTGTAGAGCCACATTTATGACATTGTTTTCTATGAGCATCTGCAACAAATGCAAAGTTGGTGCTTTTGTTTATCCAACCTTCCCATTTCTGTTTTTCTTTTTCTTTCCTGCATTCTCAGCTTTAACTTCCTTTATTGGTTTCTTGGGAGTTTGGTCTACCATGGGCTTCTTCTCAGCTTTGGAAGTTGGAGTTGTTTCTGTGCATTTCTTCTCATTATCCTCATCAACAATTTCTTGCTTTATAATCAACTCCTCTTCACTGAAATTGACTTCACATGCTTTGAACAGTGGTGAATCAACCTTTCTCAGCATAGCTGAGACATCTTCATTTGTTGTTACCTTTCCCTTATCACCTTCAACTTTCTTGTTATTGTTCAATACATTATAATCCAAGCCAATAGCTATGTTAGCACATGGCTTATTCTTCTCATGGTACTAACCAACTAGCTGGGATGCATTTTTGAATGACTGCAATTTCACCTCATTATTCTCTATCTTTTCTCTTAACACAGATTCTATTTCACTAGCACACTTGAGCTTGTTCTTTAGATATTCATTTTTTTGCTTGACTGTCTCAAGCTCTACAAGCATTAGCTCAAACTTTTGTTTCTCACTCTCAAGCTTCTCATTAGCTTTTGATAACCTACTGACCTTCTTAGTAGATATTACCATGCTAGTATGAATGTGGAACATTTCTCAGCTCATATTTTCAATAGTCTCCTTATATTGACTTTCATCTAAATCAATAGTGGTAAGAGTTGGTACCTGTGTTTTTAATGAGGATGACTCTCCTTGCTCCAAGGCCATGAGTGCATAGTTTCCTACTTCCTCATCATCATCATCATCATTATATGAATCATCCTAACTCTTTCCTTCTGTAATATAAGCTTTTCCATGTTGGTTTCTCAGAAGAGCCTCTTCAATTCAAGATATGCCTTGTCCTTTTTCACTTTCTTTGGCTTCCTGCATTCTGTAGCAAAATGGCCCAATTCATCACAATTAAAGCACATGATCTTTGACCTGTCAACGGAAACTGTTTTGTAACCATTTTTGCTTCCATAGTTGTATTGTGCCTTTGCTCTCTAGTTGTTGTCCTTGTTAGATGTTTGGCCCTTATTTTTGAAGAACTTTGGCTTCTTTACTCTAATATTAGAAAATTTCCTTGCTAATGTAGGCCATGGACTGATCTAACTCATCTAGTTCATCCAAGATATAGAATTCATCCTTTTTAAGTTCAAGAATAACTTGCTTTTGTGGTTCCTTGTTCTTTTGCTAACTACAAGAAGCAACTAGAGTCTGGATTTCTAGTTCATCATCAGATGACTGGCTGTCATTAACCACTAGTGCACTTGAACTATCAATAGTGTGCCTTTGACCAGCTCTTAAAGATTTTCTTCGGATCATTTCCAGTTCATAGGTTTTTAGTATGCCATACAAAACCTCTAGTGTCATTCTGCTCAAATCTTTCCCTTCTCTTATTTCTGAAATCCTTTGTTCTAGATGGTCAGGAAGGGTGAGCAAAAACTTCAAGTTAACCTCCTCAGCTTCATAGTATTTGTCATGAAGCTGCAAGTTATTAATCAGCTTGTTGAATCTTTCAAAGACATTAGTTATGATTTCTTTAGGTTTAGCCATGAAACCCTCATATTGAGACACCAGTATTCTTCTTTGGTTGGATCTAACTTCCTCTGTACCTTCAAACAGAATCTCTATTTTCTCCCATATCTGTTTTGATGTGTCACAATTGACAATATTATTGTACATGACATTGTCAAGTGACTCTATCTAAATTAATTGCAGACCACTGTAAAAAGAAACTTTATCCTTCTCAATGTCTGTGTATTTTGAACGATCTTTAGGACCATAGTAATGTGGGATGACCATGTCTCATTCTATAGACTCTTTAATTATAGGAATAAAAGGTCCATTCTTCAGAATTTGTATATACAGGGGGTTGGCCATCCTTAGAAATAACAGCATCTTCTTTTTCCATAACGTGTAGTTAGTCTTATCAAAGGCTGATATCTTTATACTGCTAATCTTCTGTGTATTCATTCTTCCAAGATATTTAATCTGTTTGCTTTCAGATTTTGCTCTGATACCACTTGTTAGGTAATGAGTACAACACGGAGGCGGGGGTGAATGTGTTTTGGATAATTTTAAGGCTTTTTGAATGTTTGTTACTTGGTGCACAAAGCTAAAATTAGAAATACAATTATATTATGTTAACTGAAATTAAACAGTGCACACAATATTTTAAAACTTACTTAATTTTAAATTAAAATCAAGCTACTGTTTTGCTACAAATCCTGGGTTCTTTGTAATTGAGGAACTCAGCTTCTTCCTTGAGAGAGTTACAAGAAAAACTAGATCTGTTTGATACAGTTTAAAAGCAAAGGACCGGCGTTTACTCTATAGATTAGTAAACACAAGTTTACACAGCATGCAATAAGATGTACAAAACCCTACTTTAAGTTATCTCTAAAGCTTTCCATTTCTGGCTTAGTGTATCTTTGCAAATCCTGTAAATGTAAATCCTGTGACTTTCCTTTGTCAGTTAATCTTGGCCTTTGATCTTGTACTCTTCATGCTGCTTTTTAGACTTTTCAATCTAAGTGATTAGATCATTTTTTGATTGATAATCTTGAATATTTAACTTGTCTGCATTCTGTACTTGAGCTTCATATCGAGATCTCCAGTTTGTTCTATAGAGAACTAGCATCTCAATAAGTATAATGGCTTATCGAGATCTCCTAATTCTCTATAAGTATCTTTGACTTGTCGAGGTCTCTGAGTTCTTTATAAGTGAACTTGGCTTGTCGAGGTCTCCAAATTTCTGTATGTAGAAATGACTTGTCGATATCTCTGAGATCTCTTTAGGCATTTTGACTTGTCGATATCTCTGAGATCTCTAATGAGAAAATTGACTTTTCGATATGTCCAATGTTTACATCTTCATTATTACTTGTCGATATCTTTGAGTTCTCTAATGCAGAAATGACTTGTCGATATCTCAGAGATCTCTATATTCATTTTGACTTGTAGATATCTATGAGATCTCTAATGATAATTTGACTTGTCGATATCTCCAATCTTTATGTCTTCATTTGGTTTGTCGATATCTCTGAGACTTCTCTATAAACTGTTTTGGACTTCTCGATAAGTCATTCTGGAGTTCTCGAATGACTTCTCTATATGACTTGATCTGTAACTTGTAGATATCTTGACTTAAAACATTTTTCCTAAAACAGATTTATTTAACTCCAAGCTTCCTCATAATTTCTCTGAGGCATGATCTTCCTGATCTTCTTCCAGAGTTTATTCTTAGGCTTGAGACTGTTTACAGAAAAATACTCCAGTCTAATTTGAAATTTTTATAGACTCAAGTAATATAGTACACAATACAAATTTAGATTATCATACAACTAATTCTTAGGGTTGTCAATTTGAATTAGTTTTGTTATGATACAGGCATGTCTTGCACAACATAGTGCAAGGTGAAAAGGAGTCTCTCAGGGACTACTTGAATCGATTCACAAAGGAGTCTTTGAAAGTCTCAGATCTTGATGACAAGGTAGCTATGATAGTGTTGCAACAAGGGACCAAGGATGAGTTCTTCAAAATGTCTTTTGCCAAGCGGCCACCAGAAAATATGCTACAGCTCCAAAGTAGGGCAGGGAAATATATCCAAGTTGAGGAAAGCATGGAAAACACTGTGAAACAATGATCCCACTGGTAGAAAGAAGAGTAAAATAGACCAATAATACAATTCCAAGGACAAGTATCCTAGAGTTGAAAAAGGCGTTGATTCACCACCCAAGAAAGGGGGACCTAGACAAAAGTTTACTGAATATGCTAGGATGAATGCTGCTAGAAGTCAGATCGTATTGGAAATCGAGAGAGATAGGGATGTTCATTGGTCTAAACCCTTGAAGGCTGATCCTGCTAAGCTAGATAAGAGCAAATATTGTAAGTTTCACAAGGATTCTGGTCATGACACCGATGAGTGCTGACAACTGAAGGACGAAATTAAATTCCTTATTCGGAAAGAAAGATTGAGCAAGTATACTGGAGATGGGGAGAAAGAAAAAAGAAAGAATAATGGAAGAAGGAATTTCAATGATCGAATGAGGGATCAAGATGATCGGAGATGAAATCCCCAACCCCGAGGACCAGTGATAAATACAATCTTTGGAGGACCGACTGCAGCTGGATCATCTAAAAACTCAAGGAAGCTTATTCTAGAGAAGTCATGGACATCATTGGAGAAGCTCCCAAGAGGGCCAAGACAGGAGTAACAATGGTATTTGATGACTTTGACTTGGAAGGGATCAAGTTTCCCCATGACGATCCCCTAGTCATAACACCTATCATAGGTAACAACCCGGTAAAGAAAGTTATTGTGGAAAACGGAGCATCGGTAGACATCTTGCTCTATGATACCTTCATAAGAATGGGATACAATGATTCACAGCTAACGCCGATTGATATGCCGATATATGGTTTCGCTGGAGTCTAATGTCCGGTTGAAGGGATAATAAAACTACCACTAACAATGGGACATGAGCCAAAACAAACCACACAAATGTTGAACTTTGTGGTTGTTAAGGTCGGGTCAACATATAATGCGATCATGGGAAGAACATGTATATACGCCTTTAAGGCAGTCCCTTCATCCTACCATTCTGTGATCAAGTTCCCAACCAGAGACGGAATAGGAGAAGAAAGAGGAGACCAGAAGATGTCCTGAAGCTGTTATGTAGCCTCACTGAGGGCAGATGGAGTAGGGGGTAGGTCTTTCCCATCAAAGATCTAGATATTTATGAGATTGATGAGAAATGAGGAAAATCGGCAGAAGATTTAATCTCGATCCCTTTGGCTCCCGAGGATCCCGAAAAAGTAACTTTCGTTGGAGTGTTATTGAGGAGCCCCTTAGAGGAAAGTTAGTAAGGTTCCTGCAAGAGAATAACAAAGTGTTTGCATGGTCGGCAGTAGATATGCCCGGTATAGACCCAGAGTTGATCACCCACAAGTTGAATGTAGATCCAAATCGAAAGACCGTAAAGCAGAAGAAAAAGAGTTTTTCCCCTGAAAGGAAGGAAGCTATCAAGAAAGAAGTTGAGAAGCTCTTAAAGGCTGATTTCATTGAAGAAATATAGTTCCCAGGATGGTTGGTGAATCTTGTAATGGTAAAGAAGGCTAATGGAAAATGAATAATGTGTGTTGATTTCTGATAAGTGGCATTTTATACCACTTAGAACGTCTTAAAATGGCTTAAATTGGTGTCTTGAAATCAAGTATTTTGTGTATTTGATGCATTTTTCTAGTGTTTATGCATTTCAGGGTATTAGTTGCATTTCGGGGGAGGAATCATCAAGAATAAGCCTTGACATGTGTTCACCATTGCGAGAGGAAAGGAATGGGCAGATTACGGCGAAGAAATGGAGCAAACCTGGATTTTTTCCAGTAGAGGCCTGCGCGCCCGCGCAGCAATGCTGAGCGGCCGCGCAGCAACCTGCGCGCCCGCGCAGCTATGCTGAGCGGCCGCGCAGGGTCGGGGAAAAAGATAAATTATTTTAGACTTCTACTTCTGTTTGGCTTCCAACTTCTATGTAATCTGAGTTTTATTGGACTATTATATAGGTAGATTTGAGACGTTTTCACAGAGAGTATTAAGGGGATTATGTTTTAGATTGTGTTTTACGCAAGAAGCGAAGGAGATAAGGAAGAAGACCAATTTAGCACACCGCAACGAAGAGGAAGCATATTTTCTTGTGATTCTTGTTTTGTTGTAACGTTGGATGCTAGTTTTCTTGCTTTGACTTATTTACTCTTGTGACGTACTCTGTTTTAATATAATTAGTTTAGTTATTATTTTCTTGTGTTTGTTTATCATGATTTTATATGAACCCATGATGGCGATAAGTTCTATTATGGGCTAATCGTGATCATGGGGTTGCAACGGATTTATTATGGAATTCTTTAGTTAATTGTTTAATACTTTAGTGTGTGATGATTGCTTGATATCTAGTATTGGTTGTGCGTATTCGTCTTATGTGCGTCGCGAACATATAAGATAGGGTGTTAATCTCTTGTGAAGCGACGGTGGATCTTGAGATTTAGAACTTGCCATGCTAGCATAGGTTCATGTACGTTGTGCATGATTAGTGGGTAACTCTAACAGTTTTATTTGCCCTATGTAATCAAAAAGAATAACTTGTGCTTAAATCGTTGTGTTGTCAATTTCTGTAGACATATAGGAACCCAACATAATTGATGACTATTCAACTTCTATCTTAATTGTGGATGCTTGGTAGAATGGTATTAGTACAATGAAAGTTGGCTTTTATCAGTTTTGTGTTATTAGATTAATATCATCACTGTCACATGTTAAAGGTAATAACAATGGCTATAGAAGGAAGTAATAATAAAGTTGTGATCTCATGAGTGTTTTATTATTGATAAATTGAAGTGTTAGTTAAGTGGTTAATTAAGTAGTTAATTATAGTTAATATTTAATCAACAATTTTAAGTGTTATTATCTTAACATTGAGAAGTAATCATACATTGGTGAGTGAGTTTAATTAGACAATAATTTAGTCTGAGTCTCTGAGGGAACGAACTAGAAAGTATTCTATATTACTTGCGAACGTGTATACTTGCGTGAATATTAGTGCGTGTTTTTACCCTAACAAGTTTTTGGCGCCGCTGCCGGGGACTCGGCGTATTTGTTTAGTTTATGTACTTACCATCATTGGTCATTAGGACTCAGTGATTAGGACGTAGTAGTTACTTACTCTTTTCGGTTGTGTTTCAGGTACTTTAGCAAGCGTTTATGCAAACTCGTTCTCGTGCTCGCAAGAGGACTTTAGATACAGCTGAGGAGACAGACGAAGTTCTTGATATTCCGGAGAAGTTAGATTTTAAGGATTCGGATTCAGTAACTGAGCAGAAAGAACCAGTAAACATGGGAGATCGTATTGTTCAAGCTGATCCAGCTCTTATGGATTTTTCTTGGCCTAAAATTGATGACATTCAGTCAAGCATCCTTCATCCGGCTATTCAAGCTAACACCTTTGAAATCAAGCCGGGCACTATTCAGATGGTGCAGAATTCTGTTTCTTTTGGAGGAGCGGCAACTGAAGACCCCAACATGAACATAAGGAATTTTGTCGAGATCTGCAGCACTTTTAAGTATAATGGCGTGACTGATGAGGCTATCAAGTTGAGGCTTTTCCCATTCTCACTGAGGGATAAGGCTAAAGACTGGTTACATTCTGAACCAGCTGGGTCCATCACTACGTGGCAAGATCTTGTGCAAAAGTTTCTGTTGAAGTTTTATCCAATGGCAAAGACTGCTGCTATGAGGAGTGTTCTTACTCAGTTTGCGCAGCAACCTACAGAATCTATGTGCGAGGCTTGGGAACGCTACAAGGAAATGTTGAGAAAATATCCACATCATGGAATGCCGGATTGGATGGTGATCACTGGTTTCTATAATGGTTTGGGGGCCCAATCTCGGCCCATGCTCGATGCAGCAGCTGGAGGCGCCTTATGGGCTAAAAGCTATACTGAGGCGTATAATCTTATCGAGACGATGACTGCAAATGAGCATCAAAACCCAACTCAGAGGATGATGTCAGGCAAGGTAGCAGGTATTCTGGAAATTGATGCAGCCACCGCTATTGCAGCCCAGCTCCAAGCGCTATCAATGAAGGTTGATTCTCTGGCTACGTATGGAGTTAATCAAATAGCTATGGTTTGTGAGCTTTGTGCAGGTTCTCATGCTACGGATCAGTGTTCTCTTGTCAACGAATCTGTTCAGTATGTGAATAATTATCAGCGACAACAGTAGCCTGTGCCAGCGACCTATCATCCTAACAACAGAAATCATCCAAATTTTAGCTGGGGGAATAATCAGAATGCTATTCAGCCACCATATTAGCAAGGAGTGAGTAAGCAGTTTAACCCACCTGGATTCCAGCAACCACAGCAGTATGCTACAAGGCAATCATATCCTCAACAGGGAAGTGCAGCTGCACCTACTAGTGCTGATTTTCAGGAACTTAAGCTGTTGTGCAAGAGTCAGGCGGTTTCTATCAAGACCTTGGAAAATCAAATTGGTCAATTAGCCAATGCAGTGCTCAATCATCAACCTGGCACTCTTCCCAGTGACACGGAAGTACCAGGCAGGAAGGAAGCTAAAGAGCAAGTCAAGGCTATTACCTTAAGGTCTGGAAAAGTGGCTGATGCTGAAAAGGCAAAGGAAGTCGAAGCTGAAGTTAGAGATGAAGAATCTAAGCAAAAGGAGAAAGCGGCGGAACCAAGGAAGACTACTGTTGAACACACTCTTCCTGAGGCTAATACAGGGGAGAAACAACTCTATCCTCCACCACCTTTTCCTAAGAGATTGCAGCAACAAAAGCTGGATAGACAGTTCGGGAAGTTTCTGGAGGTGTTCAAGAAACTTCACATCAATATACCTTTCGTTGAAGCTCTTGAACAAATGCCTAGTTATGCGAAGTTTATGAAGACTATTCTGTCAAGGAAGGTGAAACTGGATGACCTTGAAACCGTTGCTCTCACGGAAGAATGCAGCGCTGTTCTGCAGCAAAAGTTACCACCAAAACTGAAAGATCCAGGAAGCTTCACCATTCCTTGCACCATTGGCAATCTAACTTTTGACAAGTGCCTTTGTGATTTGGGAGCAAGCATTAATCTGATGCCGTTGTCGATCTTTAAAAAGCTGGATCTGCCTGATCCAAAACCAACGTACATGTCGCTACAATTGGCTGACCGTTCCATTACTTACCCAAGGGACATAGTTGAGGATGTGCTCGTCAAGGTGGATAAGCTCTTCTTTCCTGCAGATTTTGTTATTCTGGATTTTGAGGAAGATAAGAAGATTCCCATAATCTTGGGGAGGCCTTTCTTGGCTACTGGCCGTACCTTGATAGATGTGCAAAAAGGTGAACTTACTATGCGGGTCTAAGATCAGGATGTGACCTTCAACGTATTCAAGGCAATGAAATTCCCTACAGAAGATGAGGAGTGCTTAAAAGTGGATGTGATTGATTCTGCGGTTACTTCGGAACTCGATCACATGCTAATGTCTGATGCATTGGAAAAGGCCTTAGTGGGGGATTTTGACAGCGATGATGAAGATAGCAACGAGCAATTACAATATCTGAACGCTTCTCCCTGGAAGCGAAAGCTGGACATACCATTTGAATCTCTTGGTACTTCTGACCTCAAGAACGCTGAAGGGAAGCTCAAACCATCAATAGAGGAAGCACCTACCTTGGAGCTCAAGCCATTACCTGAACACTTGAGGTATGCTTTTTTAGGTGATTCATCTACGTTACCTGTTATTATTTCATCTGACCTTTCAGGTAGTGAGGAAGACAAGCTCTTAAGGATTTTGAGAGAATTCAAATCGGCTATAGGATGGACCATAGCAGACATCAAGGGGATAAGTCCTTCATATTGTATGCATAACATTCTGCTAGAGGAAGGTAGTAAGCCAACTGTGGAACAGCAGCGAAGACTGAATCCCATCATGAAGGAGGTGGTGAAGAAAGAAATTCTGAAATGGCTAGATGCAGGCATCATTTATCCTATTTCTGACAGCTCGTGGGTGAGCCCCGTACAATGTGTACCTAAGAAGGGAGGTATCACTGTGGTTGCAAATGAAAAGAATGAGCTCATCCCTACTCGAACAGTTACAGGATGGAGAGTATGCATGGATTATAGAAAATTGAACAAAGCCACAAGGAAGGATCACTTCCCTCTTCCATTTATTGATCAGATGCTTGACAGATTGGCGGGACATGAGTATTTTTGTCTTCTGGATGGCTATTCCGGGTATAATCAGATTTGTATTGAACCAGAGGATCAGGAAAAGACTACCTTCACTTGTCCATTTGGCACATTTGCTTTTCGCAGAGTTTCGTTTGGGTTATGTGGTGCACCGGCCACTTTTCAGAGATGTATGATGGCTATATTCTCTGACATGATTGGAAATAACGTCAAAGTGTTCATGGATGACTTCTCCGTCTTTGGACACTCATATGATGAATGTTTGAATAATCTGCGCGCCGTACTCAAAAGATGTGTGGAAACTAATTTGGTGCTTAATTGGGAGAAATGTCATTTTATGGTGCGTGAAGGCATTATCCTTGGGCATAAGGTCTCTAGCAAGGGTCTGGAGGTGGACAAAGTCAAGGTGGGAGTCATTGAAAATCTTCCCCCACCTAATTCTGTGAAAGGAATCCGTAGTTTTCTTGGTCATGCGGGTTTTTATCGGCGATTCATCAAAGACTTTTCAAAGATATCTAAGCCGTTGTGCAATTTGCTTGAGAAAGATGTGCCTTTCAAATTTGATGATGAATGTTTGGCAGCATTCGAGACTCTCAAGGAGAGTTTGATCACGACACCAGTCATTACAGCACCAGATTGGACAGAACCGTTTGAGATGATGTGTGATGCGAGTGATTATGCGGTAGGTGCAGTTCTGGGACAGCGCAAGAAAAATCTATTCCATGTGGTCTACTATGCGAGTAAGACTTTAAATGGTGCCCAATTGAACTACACCACTACTGAGAAGGAGCTTTTGGCTATAGTCTTTGGTTTTGAGAAATTTCGATCGTATCTACTTGGTACGAAAGTAACAGTATTCACTGATCATGCAGCTATTCGCTATCTAGTTTCCAAGAAGGATTCGAAGCCGAGACTCATTCGTTGGGTGCTTTTACTTCAGGAATTTGAGTTAGAGATCAAAGATAGAAAAGGTACTGAGAATCAAGTAGCTGACCATCTCTCTAGGTTGGAGAATCCCGATTCTACTTCACAAGATAGGACGTTAATCAATGAATCTTTTCCGGATGAGCAGTTGTTTGCAATTCAGGAGGAAGAACCATGGTTTGCAGATATTGTAAACTATCTCGTCAGCAATATAATGCCTCTTAATTTGACATCCGCTCAAAAGAAGAAGTTTCTGCATGAGGTGAAGTGGTATATGTGGGATGAACCATATTTGTTTAGACAGGGAGCTGACCAGATCATCAGGAGATGTATCCCGTTCTGTGAGACGGAGGGGATATTACGAGACTGCCATTCCACGGTTTATGGGGGACACTATGGAGGTGAGAAGACGGCAGCTCGTATTCTTCAAGCAGGTTTTTTCTGGCCTACTTTGTTCAAGGATGCTCATCAGTTTGTTTTAAGGTGTGATCGTTGCCAAAGAGTGGGAAATTTGTCAAGGAAGGATGAAATGCCATTAAATGTGATGCTTGAAGTCGAGGTCTTTGATGTTTGGGGAATCGATTTCATGGGGCCTTTTATCTCGTCTTGCAATAATCAGTACATCTTGCTGGCAGTCGATTATGTCTCAAAATGGGTCGAAGTTAAAGCTTTACCGACAAATGATGCAAAGGCAGTACTAAATTTTCTTCATAAGCAAATTTTCACAAGGTTTGGAACACCTCGGGTAATCATAAGTGATGAAGGATCGCATTTTTGCAACCGTAAGTTCACTTCTATGATGCAGCGTTATAATGTGAATCATCGAATAGCTACTGCCTATCATCCGCAAACAAATGGTCAAGCGGAAGTGTCTAACAGAGAGATAAAGCACATTCTAGAGAAGGTTGTTTGTCCGTCAAGGAAGGATTGGTCTTTAAAGCTCGATGAAGCTGTTTGGGCTTACAGAACAGCATACAAAACTCTACTTGGGATGTCACCGTTTCAGTTGGTGTACGGTAAGGGATGTCATCTACCGGCGGAGCTTGAGCATAAGGCCTACTGGGCATTGAAGAAATTGAACCTGGATTTAGATGCAGCTGGTAAGAAAAGAATGCTTCAGCTTAATGAACTTGATGAATTTCGACTTCAAGCGTACGAGAATAACAAAATGTATAAGGAAAAGGTGAAGAGGTGGCACGATAGGAAGCTACATCCTAAGTTATTTGTGCCAGGGCAACAAGTTCTTTTATTCAACTCTCGGCTCCGACTTTTTCCTGGGAAGTTAAAATCAAGGTGGTCTGGACCTTTTCTTGTCAAAACTGTGTTTCCACATGGAGCGGTGGAAATTTTTGAGAATGATTCGGACCAAGCATTCAAGGTTAACGGTCAGCGGTTGAAGCACTACTATGGGGACATGGCAAACCGAGAGGTGGTTAGTGCCATTTTGTTGACTAATTGAGAAAGGTACGGAACGTCAAGCTAATGACGAAAAAGAAGCGCTGCGTGGGAGGCAACCCATGAATTGTTGTTACAGGAACCCTTAGAAGTTAATAACCTATCCAAAAACACAAAAAAATCAGAAAACAGGGGCTGAAATTTTTTTTTTCCAGAGACCCTCTGCGCGCCCGCGCAGCTATGCTGAGCGGCCGCGCAGGGGTCGAGTTCCAGAAATTTTTTTTACAGTTCAGAAAAAAAAAAAAAAAAACAAAAACACAAAAACAGTTTTAGCCCATAAACCCACGAATTGTTCCCACTACCCCATCATTTTATCCCTTAATTCCCAAACCCTAATCTAATCCACACCCTATATATACATACACTTATCCTACATATCTCCCACAAAACTTCCTACACTTAAACCCTCTCACAAACATCAAAAATCAGTTCTTACACACTTTTATTCACGAATCAATGGCACCCAAGAGAGCACGCACTATTGACAGCAGCAGCACAGTTCCTACTGCTGATTTATCGAGGGGTACTGCTGCAAGGCCTCAGTTAACTGACAGAGCTGCGGAGGAGGAGTACACTAGGCTGTTGGAGAAGCCGATTCTGAAGGAGAGGGGGTTTTTACCATCAGGGAGGGATGGTGAGTTGTTGCCCATGATTGTAGAGAAGGGGTGGATAGCTTTTTGTGAGTCACCCGAAGCAGTACCGATGAGCGTTGTTCGCGAGTTCTACGCGAACGCGAAGGCTGAAAAGAATGGGTTTTCTGTAGTCCGTGGGCTGACGGTTGATTATCATCCTGCGGCGATTCGCCGTGTGATTGGACAGCGAGAGAGGAAGCCCGAGGAGGAGAACTGGAATGAAAAGACTGCTGAGGATTTTGACTTGGATTTGATTTGTGCGACTCTCTGTCGACCGGGCACAGTTTGGACCCGCAGTCCAGGCAATAATGAGTATCGTCACTTTCCGGCGATCGCCATGAACAGGTATGCCCGTGCATGGAATGCATTTATATGTGCTAATATTTTGCCTTCTTCACATGCACACGAGGTCACAGTTGAGAGAGCACAGTTGTTGTGGGGAATTCTGCATGATGAGTACTATGTGGACCTTGGTGAGTTTATCTACCAAGGAATTCTGAAGTTTTTTAGGGGAGCAAAGCATATGAACATCCCTTATGCATCCACGGTTACGAAGCTATGCCGAGCAGTGGGAGTGAACTGGTCGGCTCATGAGCAGTTGCAGTTGCCAGCAGCTCCGATTGATTCTGGCACTCTGAATGGGATGCAGGAGTGGACCGGTGGTGAGCCTGAGGAGCATGGGCTGGGTTATCGTCTTCCAGGAGGGCGTCCAGCACGAGGTGCTACTATGGCTAGGCCAGGGCGTGGTGAGGCTGGTTCTTCGAGAGCTCAGGAGGGTGCTGGGATGGGTGATGCCCAGTATAGGAGGCTTTCACGGTGGATGATGCCATGTATGAGACGCAGAGCAGGTTTGCTCAGGAGCTCACCCTTGTGTTAGGGACTTCTTTTCGAGGCCTTGGAGCTGATATCCAGTGGCCAGTTTTTTGTGAGGACTCTGCATACCCGCCGCCTGATACTCCACCCACTGAGGGTGATGATGATGATGACTCCGAGTAGGTATACCCTGTGATCCTTTCTACTACTTTCACTGAGGACAGTGAAGATTTTTAGTTTGGGGGTGGTAGTTAAGGAATATTGTGTGTGTGTCATTTAGTTGCATATTCATGATAGTTTAGTTCATATAGTTGCATAATTTATGCCATTTAGTTTTTTTTATGAATGTCATGTAGCTCATGCATTTACCATGATCCCTTTTGCAATAAGTTATCGACTGAATTGTGATATTGATGCGAGTGTAGTGATAGCATTAAAGTGATATTAAGTTGTGTAGATTGATATGCATGCTAGAAACAATTGTAAGTCCACTAAGTCTTAAAGAATGCGTAAGGGCTAGATTGTTGTTATGATTTGGTTGTTTTCAAGGTGAATCTATTTATTATGCTTAGAATTCGATTATAGGTTCTTAGTGATAAAGACATGAAAAAGAAAAATTTTGGAGAAAAAAAATATGGAAGTTATTGCTAGTTGTGGCTAGGCGTCAAATGGCTAGTAGCCGGCTCGCATATGTTGCGAGTAGTCTAGGGTTGAGCAAGATGGAGCGAAACGCACTTGCTCAGAAGTTATTAAAAATAAATAAAAAAAATTGGCATAATTGATCAAGAGTAGGCTCTTTGGTATTCGAGTTATTAAGTTCTTAGGGGACTTTGTGCCTAGAGACCTAAGGCTTTTAGAGTCTGGGATCCGCTAACCTAACGCTCGTTACATGGATATCATTGTATAAGTCTTTTGTGGACCTCACTCATTGCACGGTCAAATAAGCATTTGAGTTGTAAATAAAAAGCACGATTCCGTAATAAGCTCCAGAGTCTTGTAGTGTTGTATATCACTTTGTGCCTGGAATTTTTATTCTTTGTATAATCGTAGGATTGCCTTGAGGATAGTCTAGTCATAGTAATTGGTCTAGTTCCGAAGCATGCCTGTTAAGCATTTGCACTCACCACGTTTCTGGCTGTATGTCCGATTGCATGAGTTTATTGATCTTTAGTTGTCTAACTGCATTCGTTGAGATGTGACAATTTGGTTGGTTAATTGTAGTAAGGGGATCGGTGCATTTTCATATAGATTGCATTCATGCATATTTTTATTTGTTTTTGAGTCTATGACGCTTGAGGACAAACATCGATTTAAGTTTGGGGGTGAGATAAGTGGCATTTTATACCACTTAGAACGTCTTAAAATGGCTTAAATTGGTGTCTTGAAATCAAGTATTTTGTGTATTTGATGTGTTTTTCTAGTGTTTATGCATTTCAGGGTATTAGTTGCATTTCGGGGGAGGAATCATCAAGAATAAGCCTTGGCATGTGTTCACCATTGCGAGAGGAAAGGAATGGGCAGATTACGGCGAAGAAACGGAGCAAACCTGGATTTTTTCCAGTAGAGGCCTGCGCGCCCGCGCAGCAATACTGAGCGGCCGCGCAGCAACCTGCGCGCCCGCGCAGCTATGCTGAGCGGCCGCGCAGGGTCGGGGAAAAAGATAAATTATTTTAGACTTCTACTTCTGTTTGGCTTCCAACTTCTATGTAATCTGAGTTTTATGGGACTATTATATAGGTAGATTTGAGACGTTTTCACAGAGAGTATTAAGGGGATTATGTTTTAGATTGTGTTTTACGCAAGAAGCGAAGGAGATAAGGAAGAAGACCAATTTAGCACACCGCAACGAAGAGGAAGCATATTTTCTTGTGATTCTTGTTTCGTTGTAACGTTGGATGCTAGTTTTCTTGCTTTGACTTATTTACTCTTGTGACGTACTCTGTTTTAATATAATTAGTTTAGTTATTATTTTCTTGTGTTTGTTTATCATGATTTCATATGAACCCATGATGGCGATAAGTTCTATTATGGGCTAATCGTGATCATGGGGTTGCAACGGATTTATTACGGAATTCTTTAGTTAATTGTTTAATACTTTAGTGTGTGATGATTGCTTGATATCTAGTATTGGTTGTGCGTATTCGTCTTATGTGCGTCGCGAACATATAAGATAGGGTGTTAATCTCTTGTGAAGAGACGGTGGATCTTGAGATTTAGAACTTGCCATGCTAGCATAGGTTCATGTACGTTGTGCATGATTAGTGGGTAACTCTAACAGTTTTATTTGCCCTATGTAATCAAAAAGAATAACTTGTGCTTAAATCGTTGTGTTGTCAATTTCTGTAGACATATAGGAACTCAACATAATTGATGACTATTCAACTTCTATCTTAATTGTGGATGCTTGGTAGAATGGTATTAGTACAATGAAAGTTGGCTTTTATCAGTTTTGTGTTATTCGATTAATATCATCACTGTCACATGTTAAAGGTAATAACAATGGCTATAGAAGGAAGTAATAATGAAGTTGTGATCTCATGAGTGTTTTATTATTGATAAATTGAAGTGTTAGTTAAGTGGTTAATTAAGTAGTTAATTATAGTTAATATTTAATCAACAATTTTAAGTGTTATTATCTTAACATTGAGAAGTAATCATACATTGGTGAGTGAGTTTAATTAGACAATAATTTAGTCTGAGTCTCTGAGGGAACGAACTAGAAAGTATTCTATATTACTTGCGAACGCGTATACTTGCGTGAATATTAGTGCGTGTTTTCGCCCTAACAATTTCACCGTTCCGAATGATGCATGTTCGAAGGATTGTTTCCCTCTCCCGAGAATAGACACCTTGATAGATGCTACTGCGGGACACGAGATGTTGAGTTTCATGGATGGGTTTAGCGGATATAATCAAATCAAGATGCATAGAGATGACATTCCAAAGGTATCATTTATCACTGACTTTGGTATTTTCCATTACCTCGTTATGGCATTTGGTCTCAAGAATGCATGATCCACGTACCAAAGGTTGGTGAACAAGATTTTGAAGGACCTTATTGGGAAAACCATGGAGGTTTATGTAGATGACATGTTAGTCAAGAGCCTCGTGAAGGCAGACCATGTAACCCACATAAGGGAAGCTTTTCAGGTTTTAAGATATCATAAAATGATGTTAAATCCTGTCAAGTGTGCTTTAGGAGTAGGTTCTGGAAAATTTCTAGGATTGACGGTTTCTAAGAGGGGAATTGAGGTCAATCCAGACAAGATAAAGGCCATCTTAGACATGGAACCTCCACATTCTGTAAAAGATGTTCAAAAACTTAACGGAAGGGTTGAAGCTTTAGGACGTTTCATCTCTAAGTCCGGGGACAAGAGCTTGCCATTTTTTAAAGCCTTAAAGAAGGTGAAAGACTTCATATGGACTGATGAAAGCCAGATGGCATTCGAAGAGTTGAAGAAATATATGGTTCAAACCCCTCTAATGGATAATCCAGTCTTGGGTGAGACTCTGTACTTATACTTTGTTGTTTTTGAAAACGCATTGTCCGTATTGGTGAAGGAGGAGATTAAAGTTCAGAAACCCATATATTACGTTAGTAAGATTCTGCATGGGGATGAGTTAAATTATTCGACTATATAAAAGTTTGTTTTGGCCTTGGGTATTGCCTCAAGGAAGTTATGTCCTTACTTCCAAGCTCTTAAGATTGAAGTACTAACAAATCAGCATTTGAGAAACATTATTCACAGTCTTAAAGCTAGTGAAAGGCTGATTAACTGGGCCATAGAGCTGGGGGAATTTGACATTAAAAATAAGCCATGAACGGTGATAAAATCCCAGGCCTTGGCTGACTTCGTGGTTGAGTGTACCATCCCTGTAATATCCGGGATATATCGTGTAATTATTTTGCTATTATATAATTATTATGTGTGTTCAGTATCTATTCTGTGAGCTAATTGTTAAGTGTTATCTATACTTGAATATTCAAAAATAATATTAATTGAGTATTTTAATTTTTATATGTCCAAAATAAAATATAGATAATTGTTATATCTTCCTAATTATTTTTATGTTGATTTATGGATTTATAAGAATCATATGAAATTTCTAAAATCTTTTTCCGGGTAATTAAAATCTATTTTATAAAAACGGGAACCAACTGACGTCAACCGTTGTTACGTTTTTGGAACCCGAAACTCTTCCGAGAACTCCTTCCTAACCTAATTGTAATATTCCGAGCATTTTCCATGTTTCGACTTTTTCGATCCGGCTTACGGTTTGTCCTACGCGGGTCCCGGCGCAACATTTTCGATACAATATTTGTTTCGGTAAATCAATAAAACCCTTATTTTCGATAAACGAGAGCTTTTTATTAAACTATCACAATTATCACTTCGTAATACGTGTAATCAGGCGCTGAGACCAAGACCGCAGTATAAATTGTACTGATTTGGATAATTATCCCGAAAACCGATACTGTTTGGATCAGTTTTTACAAATAAACGTACCGTTTTATATCCGGAATGATCCAACGGGATACTAATTTTCCGTAATTATAAATAGCCTTTTACCATATTTTATTTCGTATCAAAATTATTTGCAGACAGATAATTATATAATTTTCAGAGAAAAGCCCTAATTTCCTAAAACTGTTCTAAAAATCAAACAGCAAAACGAAGGTGTTACCGATCTCTGTTTTCAAAGCTTGAGTAACCAAAACGAAGGATTTGAGGTGTTCTATCAGATTCTGAGCTTTGTTTCACTGCAGAAATCAAGGTTATTTTTCTAAAAATTTATTTATTTTCGAATTTATTTTATTAAAAATATGAATTTTTGTTCGGATGATTGTTTGTATGATTTGATGATTGCATGTTGTAGAGCTTGTTTTCCTGATGATTTTCATATGTCATACGTCTGATTTGGAGTTCAATAACATGTTCAAATTTGAGTTTGATTTTCGAATTTCAAAATTAGGGTTTATAACCCGTATGAATGTTCTTAATTGAAATTTGGGGGTTTCTTATTCTGTGATAGATTGATGTTGTGTTATAGTGAGTTGTGTTCTCTGTGAAATTTGCAATCTAGTCGTATACGTTTCATGAACCAACGAGGTCTGTAGAGAAGGGAGTTGTGTTTTGAAGTTTTCCGATGTTCGCCGGAAACTGGAAAATTTTACGGCCAAATTCCGGCCAACTCAGGGATTGTTAGGTTGTTTTGATTGCATGTTGTGTTCCTGGTAACCTGTAGATGTGATCTGGAGCTTGTGGCAAGGTGAGGAGGCCGAAATGGTGTTCTCCGGCCACCCTTGTGTTTTCCGGCGACGGGATGTAAAATTTACAGTTTGGTCCCTGGACTTTTGGGGACGATACAGTTAGGTCCCTGAAGTTTCCAGACTTTGCAAAAATTGGATTCCTGTTTTAAAAATGTTTAAAAATCATATTTCCTAATTATTTTTATTATAAAAATTCATTTTTAATTTCTGAAAATTCTAAAAATTATTATTTTAATTTCGAAAATTATTTTTAATTCACAAATAAATCTGAATTAATTAGTTAATTAATTTCAGTTAATTTTTAATTGATTAATTAGTCAATTAATTCGAAAATTAATTGATTAATTGATTTAATTAATTATTAATTGATTTTTAATTAATTATTTAATTAGATTTAATTATTTAAAAATGATTTAAAAATTTCGAAAAATAGTTTCGAGCTTTAAAATATTATTCTAAATTATTTTCAAGGCTCAATAATTATTCTAAAATTGTTTCGGAGCCAGAATTGGCCAACCAAACCCTGTTTATTATTCCGAAATTGATCCAACGACCCGTTTTAATTCCGAAAAATATTTTAAAAATTATTTTAAATACCCGAAAGCACATTTATGACCCGAGACTTCTTTATAAATGATATGTCATTGATTACATGATGTATTATGTGTTATACGTGACCTGTTGTTTGACTATCGGTCTATATATTCGGTGTTTACTTCGTTATTGCATAGATTTCAATCCGTTAATCGGATTTGGGTAAAACGAAGGGTAGATAGAAGTATATGTTGAATAGAATCTTGTGAGTTGATGATTGATAGATGCTTATGATATGTGAGCAGAAGAGGCAAGACGTAGGAAAGAAAAACAGATAGTTGAAGAGTAAAACGGTTGTGATTGGAAGCGAGTGCAGAGTAGTAAGCTAATACCAGGCAAGTGTTCTGAACTTTCTCGAGATATCGTAATTCTTGATAGTCTTGTTGACATTGCAAGTGCTTTGAAGCATGGAAACCTAAATCCTGATTTCAGTTATTGTTCTTGAGCTATGAACCATATTCTTTCTAAGCCATTGATTATTGTATACCCAAACACGAACCACAAATCTACGATACTACTCCACAAATACATACAAACTAAATACCAGACACTGAACTGAATTATTATATACTCAATCCATGATATCTTATGCTTTGAAAGACCAAATCCTTGAAACCCTGAAACGTTGTTTCCTTTGTTATCCAATTCTTTCATTACCCAGCATTCAAGCTTTGAAAGTACCTTGTTGATCCTTACAAGGATTGAAACCCTTTCATTGTTAAACATTTATTGTTGTTAATGATTTCGGTTATTGTTTATTATTGCATATTCTGTTATTATGTTAGAATTGGATTGTTTTTATAAAATTGTGGACCAGATTCGTGGTTAGACCATATAATGGTCAAGTTAGGCCAATATGTGCGTTGGATCCAGTAGTTAGAGCAATGCTGTGTGCCTTGCTCGAGGTTAGTGCGTGACTGATCAGCAGCCTAACCTTGGTTTTTAAATTAAAAGTATAATATCCAATTCTAAATCATAATCCATTATTCACTTGATATCATAATCATATTTACCTGATGATCATTATTCTCAGTTTTGTCATTGTGACTTGCTGAGCTAGTTAGCTCATTTGTGCGATGTTGTTTATATTCTTTCCAGTTAAAAAGGAACCAGTTGGTAAAGAGGATCCCCAGTCCAGCGCGAGAGCTAGGGGTTCAGGTTGAGAAAGCTGAGCAAGTAGGCTTCTTTTGGGATAATTTAAGTTTGTAAAAGTTTGTAATCATGTTTAATACTCAGTTTGAGTTTGAAATAGTTGGGATTTGAACGGTTTGTAATATATTAGTGTGTGTGGCTTGTGGGCATACTTTAACCTGTTGCGGTCCGTGGTGGTTGGTAAGTAGGGTCACTGCATATATTATTATTATCTTTATTATTGTTATAAGCAGGTTATAAATAAGGTGTGTGTGTGGACCCCAAACTTCTGACCCGAGTTTGGAGGGCGCCACAGGTTTGGTATCAGAGCTACAGGTTATAAGTCACTGACACAAGCCTAGGTTAACGGGAATGGGTAGAGGGTTAGGATTAGAAGTAAGGCATAGGATGATAGAACGTTGAGAGGTTGAGTGTTTCAGTATATCAGATATTAGTATAGTTCGTGTTATGGTACGAGATTCTTATATTGCGATATGATTTCAGATAGCAGTGATGGCCGACTCTTTTATTCCCGTATCAGCTGATCACTCAGAGCCTTCAGTTGAAGTGCCGTTTTCGCATCCACGTCCTGTTGTTCTACCAGTATTGGCTATTCTACCTCCACCGGTGTTGCAGCCCGTACCACTGCAGGCTATTCCACCTCCAGGCATGAGGCCACCTGTCAGAGGACCCCCACCAGCTGATTCAGATTCCACTGGGCATTCAGTAGCGAGTGCCCCATTCCAGTCTACATTGCCCCCAGTTCCTTATTACCGGTATGAGGCTCTTCTATTGGAGCGTGATTCCTTGTTGGCTCAGATTAGAGAGTTACAGCATATCATCAGGACTACAGATGTTGATCGTGGTGTGAGGGAGCTTCAAGAGGAGATTCATGTGACACAGAGGGTTCTTGAGGCTAGGTTACATGGAGCTACACTACCTGGAAGAGGCCCTGATGCACTGCTGGGCTGGGCTACTGAGGTGATGGAGGACTTTGAGAGGCTGGCAGGACCAGAGTTTCCTTGGAGCTGAGTTAGAGATTTTGAGATGAAGATGCTGAGTAGTGTTGTTATGATTATGTAGTATGGACAGTAGTGTGTAGTGTGTATCAGTAGACTCTTGAGTTGTATTTATAGACTAGCGATGCTGACTAGTGAGTAGGTTGTTGTACCCTTTTTGCTTTTACTTTCGAAGCGTCTTTACGCTTGTACTACCCTAAAACTTTTGATCTATATATATCAGTACCTTTTTCCTTTCCAGCACTGTCATTTACTTTATTGCACCTGTTTTACCTTACCTTATTTATTGCACCAGTTATACCCTGTGATACCATGTACCCTGTTTTCCATAACTGTTTATATTCTGTAAAGAAGCATGCAATTTACTTAGTTACAACTGTTTTCAAAAAGAGATATTCATGTTTTACAAAACTTTTCTTTTATGCAAATATTTGATTCAAAAGCTAAATAAATTGATTGATTCTTTACAGAAAATGCCTCCCAAAAGAAATACCCGCACCAACACCCAGAATGAAGAAACCAACAACAACAATCAAGATGATACAAACCCGAATGTGAACCCAGGACCTATGGACCCAGCAATAGCCCAAATTCTTCAAATCTTGGCCCAACAAACAGTTCACCTGGCACAACAACAACAAAGACAGACCAATCCCCAGGTAACCTTCAAAACTTTTCAGGCAATAAACCCACCAGAATTCAAGGGTTCCTTAGAGCCAATTGAAGCAAATGTTTGGTTAAAGGAAATAGAAAAGGCATTTGCCTTAATGAAAGTGAAAGATGAACAGAAGGTTGAGTTTGCAAGTTACTATCTGAAGAATGAGGCCACCTATTGGTGGGAAATGGTGAAGACATTGGAAGGCACAAATGTTATTAGTTGGGAAAGGTTCAAGGAATTGTTTTTAGAAAAGTATTTTCCTCAGTTTGTTCAAGATCAAATGGAGCTGAAGTTTTTAGAGTTAAAGCAAGGGAATATGTCGGTAACAGATTATGAGGGGAAGTTTGAGAAATTGTCAAGGTATGTGCCGTCATATGTTGATACTAATAGAAAGAAAGCTAAGAGATTCCAGCAAGGCTTGAAGCCATGGATCAGAGGGAAGGTAGCTATTTTTGAATTGGATACCTATGCCGGGGTTGTACAGAAGGCTATGATCGCAGAGACAGAGAGTGAGATGTTCCAGAAAGATAAGGAAAGTAAGAAAAGGAAAGTTGAGGGAAGTAAGGGTCACTCACAAACAGGGAAGTTTCCAAATTTTAAGAAGGGCAAGTTTCAGCCAGGGAGAAATTTTAATTTCAGGAGACAAAATGCAGGAGATGGAGGCCAGGGCAATCGTCCAGCTAATGTGAATCAGCCGAATCAGTTGAGATTAACTTTTCCAGATTGTCAAGTTTGTGGAAAGAAGCATGGAGGAGTTTGTAACAAGTTGAATGTGGTATGTTTTAAATGCAACCAGAAAGGGCACTATTCAAGGGAGTGCCGAAATCAGCCAGCAAATAAGGATCAGCCTATCCGGAATCCAGCAGCGAAGGTTCCAGCCATTGAATTTACATGCTTTAAATGTGGGAAGCCAGGACATATGGCCAGGGATTGCAAGACACCAGCCCCAGTTAGTAATGCATTGAGAATTATGGGATCTACCCCAATAGTAAATGAGACTCCAAGGGCTAGAGTTTTTGATATGTCGGTAAAAGATGCGATCCAGGATACGGATGTTGTGGCAGGTACGCTTAATGTGAATTCTTTATGTGCCAAAGTGTTAATAGACTCGGGAGCAACTCGATTGTTTGTTTCATAAGATTTTGTTAGTAAATTAAACTGTCCAGTTGAGTGCTTAAATGAAATAATGACTGTGGAATTAGCAAATCAAGAACGTGTAACTGTGAACCAAGTTTGTGGAAATTATGAGATTGAGATTTCTGGTAGTAAGTTTTGTGTAGATTTGATACCATTTAAGTTAGGAGAATTTGATGTGATATTAGGGATGGATTGGTTATCTAAGCATGATGCTCAGATAGATTGTCGAAATAAGAAAGTAATGGTGAAAATGCCAGATGAAAGAATAGTAACGTTCAAAGGTCAGAAACAAGTAAAGAAGTTCTTAACGATGATTCAAGCCAAGAAGTTACTACGACAAGGATGTGAGCATTTCGTAGCATATGTGATCGACAGAAGTCAGGAGCCAGCAAAACTTGAAGATGTTCCAGTAGTGAATGAATTTCCAGACGTATTTCCCGACGAGTTACCAGGACTTCCTCCAGATAGAGAAATTGAATTTACAATCGACTTAGCACCTGGAACCGAACCAGTATCCAAGGCCCCGTATAGAATGGCGCCCGTTGAGATGAAAGAGTTAGCAAAGCAATTGCAAGAGCTGTTAGAGAAAGGAGTAATTAGACCCAGTGTATCCCCGTGGGGTGCACCGGTATTATTTGTCAAGAAGAAGGATGGAAGCATGAGACTGTGCATCGACTATAGGGAGCTCAACAAGCTTACAATCAAGAATAAGTATCCGTTACCCAGAATTGATGATTTGTTTGACCAATTAAAGGGAGCCAAGTATTTCTCCAAGATCGATTTAAGATCGGGATATCATCAACTGAAGATGAAACCAGAAGATATACTAAAGACAGCTTTCAGAACAAGATATGGGCATTACGAGTTTTTAGTGATGTCTTTTAGATTGACCAACGCCCCAGCAGCGTTTATGGACCTGATGAACAAAATTTTCAAGGAATATTTGGACAAGTTCGTTATAGTATTTATAGACGATATTTTGATCTATTCAAAGACGGAGGAGGATCATGCGGAACATTTAAGGACAGCTTTGGAAATTTTAAGGAAAAAGAAGTTATATGCTAAATTGTCGAAGTGTGAGTTTTGGCTACAAGAAGTTCAGTTCTTAGGACACATAGTCAGTAACGAAGGGATCAAAGTGGACCCGACAAAGATCGAGGCAATTACGAATTGGGAGAGACCGAGAACACCCACTGAGGTAAGAAGTTTCTTGGGATTGGCAGGATATTATCGACGATTCGTTCAGAATTTCTCAAGAATTGCAACACCATTGACAAAGCTTACATGAAAGAATGAAAAGTTTATATGGAATGACAAGTGCGAAGGAAGTTTTCAGGAATTGAAGCGGAGATTAATCACAGCACCTGTTTTGTCACTTCCAGACGATCAAGGGAATTTCGTAATTTATAGCGATGCTTCCTACAAAGGATTAGGATGTGTTCTTATGCAGCACGACAAGGTGATTGCGTATGCGTCAAGGCAATTAAAACCACACGAACAGAAGTACCCTACTCATGATTTGGAGTTAGCAGCTATAGTTTTCGCTTTGAAGATTTGGAGACATTATTTGTATGGAGAAAAGTGTGAGATTTTCACGGATCACAAAAGTTTGAAATATATATTTACCCAGAAGGAACTTAATATGAGGCAAAGGAGATGGTTAGAATTGATCAAGGATTATGATTGCTCGGTTAATTATCATCCCGGTAAGGCGAACGTGGTGGCAGACGCGTTAAGTCGGAAGGAAAAGTTAAATGAGTTATCAGTACCTGAAGATATATATAAGGAATTTCAGAAATTGGAATTGGAAATTAGAGTTTGCAAACCTGAGGAAGTGAAAGTGTACAGTATGACTTTCCAGCCGGAGTTGTTGGAGAAAATAAAGAAATGTCAGGAAGATGTAATGGATCAAGATATAAATCGTTTAGTAGGTGAAGAATTATGCACGCAGAAGGATGATCAAGGCATTTTGAGATTTTCATCTAGAATCTGGATTCCACCGGTGACGGAGTTAAAGAATGAAATTTTACAAGAAGCACATAGTTCAAGATATTCCATCCATCCAGGGAGTACCAAAATGTACAGAGATTTAAAGAAGAATTATTGGTGGCCAGATATGAAGAGGGAAATTGCGGAATGGGTTAGCAAATGTTATACCTGTCAGAGAGTTAAAGCAGAGCATCAGAGACCAAGCGGATTGCTACAGCCATTGGAGATTCCAGAGTGGAAGTGGGAACATATTGCCATGGATTTCATAGTTGGATTACTAAGGACAAGGGCTAATCATGATGCCATTTGGGTTATAGTAGATAGACTTACCAAGTCAGCTCATTTTCTGCCTATAAATGAAAGATTTTCGCTCGACAAGTTAGTCCATATGTACTTGAAAGAAATTATAGTTCATCATGGAGTTCCAGTGTCTATCGTATCTGATCGAGATCCAAGGTCTAATTCAAGATTCTGGAAGAGTTTTCAAGAATGTTTGGGAACAAGACTGAATATGAGTACAACTTATCACCCCCAAACGGATGGCCAAAGTGAAAGAACGATCCAGACAATCGAGGATATGTTACGTGTTTGTGCTATTGATTTCAAAGGAAGTTGGGACGAACATTTACCTCTGGTAGAGTTTGCTTACAACAACAGTTATCATGCCAGCATTGGAATGCCACCCTATGAAGCCCTTTATGGACGCAAATGTAGATCTCCAATATATTGGGACGAAGTAGGAGAACGCAAGATACTTGGACCTGAACTGGTACAGCAGACAAAGGAAGTTGTTGAACTTATCCAGAAAAGATTAACAGCCGCTCAAGATCGTCAGAGGAAATATGCAGACCAGTCAAGGAAAGACATGGAATTTGAAGAAGGAAGCTTGGTATTACTGAAAGTATCACCATGGAAAGGACTAACGAGGTTTGGAAAGAAAGGGAAGCTAAGCCCAAGATATGTCGGACCTTTTGAAATCCTAAAGCGTATTGGCAAAGTAGCTTACGATTTGGCGTTACCTCCACACATGGAGCACATTCACAATGTTTTTCACATATCAATGCTTAATAAATATAATCCAGACTCCAGGCATGTAATAGAATATGAGCCAATAGAGCTTCAGGCAGATTTATCATATGTAGAAAGTCCGATAGAGATTCTAGAGGCAAGAGAGAAAGTATTGAGAAATAAAGTGGTAAAGTTAGTAAGAGTATTGTGGAGAAACCCAAAGGTTGAAGAGTCAACCTGGGAGTTAGAAAATGATATGAGAGAAAAGTACCCTCATTTGTTTTCTTAGAGATTCTGAGGACAGAATCCTTTTAAGGGGGGAAGGATGTAATATCCGGGATATATCGTGTAATTATTTTGCTATTATATAATTATTATGTGTGTTCAGTATCTATTCTGTGAGCTAATTGTTAAGTGTTATCTATACTTGAATATTCAAAAATAATATTAATTGAGTATTTTAATTTTTATATGTCCAAAATAAAATATAGATAATTGTTATATCTTCCTAATTATTTTTATGTTGATTTATGGATTTATAAGAATCATATGAAATTTCTAAAATCTTTTTCCGGGTAATTAAAATCTATTTTATAAAAACGGGAACCAACTGACGTCAACCGTTGTTACGTTTTTGGAACCCGAAACTCTTCCGAGAACTCCTTCCTAACCTAATTGTAATATTCCGAGCATTTTCCATGTTTCGACTTTTTCGATCCGGCTTACGGTTTGTCCTACGCGGGTCCCGGCGCAACATTTTCGATACAATATTCGTTTCGGTAAATCAATAAAACCCGTATTTTCAATAAACGGGAGCTTTTTATTAAACTATCACAATTATCACTTCGTAATATGTGTAACCAGGTGCTGAGACCAAGACCGCAGTATAAATTGTACTGATTTGGATAATTATCCCGAAAACCGATACTGTTTGGATCAGTTTTTACAAATAAACGTACCGTTTTATATCCGGAATGATCCAACGGGATACTAATTTTCCGTAATTATAAATAGCCTTTTACCGTATTTTATTTCGTATCAAAATTATTTGCAGACAGATAATTATATAATTTTCAGAGAAAAGCCCTAATTTCCTAAAACTGTTCTAAGAATCAAACAGCAAAACGAAGGTGTTACCGATCTCTGTTTTCAAAGCTTGAGTAACCAAAACGAAGGATTTGAGGTGTTCTATCAGATTCTGAGCTTTGTTTCACTGCAGAAATCAAGGTTATTTTTCTAAAAATTTATTTATTTTCGAATTTATTTTATTAAAAATATGAATTTTTGTTCGGATGATTGTTTGTATGATTTGATGATTGCATGTTGTAGAGCTTGTTTTCCTGATGATTTTCATATGTCATACGTCTGATTTGGAGTTCAATAACATGTTCAAATTTGAGTTTGATTTTCGAATTTCAAAATTAGGGTTTATAACCCGTATGAATGTTCTTAATTGAAATTTGGGGGTTTTATATCTTGTGATAGATTGATATTGTGTTATAGTGAGTTGTGTTCTCTGTGAAATTTGCAATCTAGTCGTATACGTTTCATGAACCAACGAGGTCTGTAGAGAAGGGAGTTGTGTTTTGAAGTTTTCCGATGTTCGCCGGAAACTGGAAAATTTCACGGCCAAATTCCGGCCAACTCAGGGATTGTTAGGTTGTTTTGATTGCATAGTTGTTTTCCTGGTAACCTGTAGATGTGATCTGGAGCTTGTGGCAAGGTGAGGAGGCCGGAATGGTGTTCTCCGGCCACCCCTGTGTTTTCCGGCGACGGGATGTAAAATTTACAGTTTGGTCCCTGGACTTTTGGGGACGATACAGTTAGGTCCCTGAAGTTTCCAGACTTTGCAAAAATTGGATTCCTGTTTTAAAAATGTTTAAAAATCATATTTCCTAATTATTTTTATTATAAAAATTTATTTTTAATTTCTGAAAATTCTAAAAATTATTATTTTAATTCTGAAAATTATTTTTAATTCACAAATAAATCTGAATTAATTAGTTAATTAATTTCAGTTAATTTTTAATTGATTAATTAGTCAATTAATTCGAAAATTAATTGATTAATTGATTTAATTAATTATTAATTGATTTTTAATTAATTATTTAATTAGATTTAATTATTTAAAAATGATTTAAAAATTTCAAAAAATAGTTTTGAGCTTTAAAATATTATTCTAAATTATTTTCAAGGCTCAATAATTATTCTAAAATTGTTTCGGAGCCAGAATTGGCCAACCGAACCCTGTTTATTATTCCGAAATTGATCCAACGACCCGTTTTAATTCCGAAAAATATTTTAAAAATTATTTTAAATACCCGAAAGCACATTTATAACCCGAGACTTCTTTATAAATGATATGTCATTGATTACGTGATGTATTATGTGTTATACGTGACCTGTTGTTTGACTATCGGTCTATATATTCGGTGTTTACTTCGTTATTGCATAGATTTCAATCCGTTAATCGGATTTGGGTAAAACGAAGGGTAGATAGAAGTATGTGTTGAATAGAATCTTGTGAGTTGATGATTGATAGATGCTTATGATATGTGAGCAGAAGAGGCAAGACGTAGGAAAGAAAAACAGATAGTTGAAGAGTAAAATGGTTGTGATTGGAAGCGAGTGCAGAGTAGTAAGCTAATACCAGGCAAGTGTTCTGAACTTTCTCGAGATATCATAATTCTTCATAGTCTTGTTGACATTGCAAGTGCTTTGAAGCACGGAAACCTAAATCCTGATTTCAGTTATTGTTCTTGAGCTATGAACCATATTCTTTCTAAGCCATTGATTATTGTATACCCAAACACGAACCACAAATCTACGATACTACTCCACAAATACATACAAACTAAATACCAGACACTGAACTGAATTATTATATACTCAATCCATGATATCTTATGCTTTGAAAGACCAAATCCTTGAAACCCTGAAACGTTGTTTCCTTTGTTATCCAATTCTTTCATTACCCATCATTCAAGCTTTGAAAGTACCTTGTTGATCCTTACAAGGATTGAAACCCTTTCATTGTTAAACATTTATTGTTGTTAATGATTTCGGTTATTGTTTATTATTGCATATTCTGTTATTATGTTAGAATTGGATTGTTTTTATAAAATTGTGGACCAGATTCGTGGTCAGACCATATAATGGTCAAGTTAGGCCAATGTGTGCCTTGGATCCAGTAGTTAGAGCAATGCTGTGTGCCTTGCTCGAGGTTAGTGCGTGACTGATCAGCAGCCTAACCTTGGTTTTTAAATTAAAAGTATAATATCCAATTCTAAATCATAATCCATTATTCACTTGATATCATAATCATATTTACCTGATGATCATTATTCTCAGTTTTGTCATTGTGACTTGCTGAGCTAGTTAGCTCATTTGTGCGATGTTGTTTATATTCTTTCCAGTTAAAAAGGAACCAGTTGGTAAAGAGGATCCCCAGTCCAGCGCGAGAGCTAGGGGTTCAGGTTGAGAAAGCTGAGCTAATAGGCTTCTTTTGGGATAATTTAAGTTTGTAAAAGTTTGTAATCATGTTTAATACTCAGTTTGAGTTTGAAATAGTTGGGATTTGAACGGTTTGTAATATATTAGTGTGTGTGGCTTGTGGGCATACTTTAACCTGTTGCGGTCCATGGTGGTTGGTTGTATATATTATTATTATCTTTATTATTGTTATAAGCAGGTTATAAATAAGGTGTGTGTGTGGACCCCAAACTTCTGACCCGGGTTTGGAGGGCGCCACAATCCCCAACCAAGAAGTCCGGGGCAGGAAGATACTGCATCCCAGGGCATGGAGAAAAAGAGGAAAATGGAGGGGAACATATCAAGGACAAGGAATTATGGGTTCTCTATTTTGATGGAGCATCGAAAATAAACTTCAGTAGAGCAGGGCTAGTTTTACAAAGCCCCGATGGGTTCTTAATTGAATATGCTATGAAGTTAGATTTTCAAACTACAAATAATGAAGCTGAGTACGAAGCTTTGATCGTAGGGCTAGGACTAGTTGGGACATTGAGAGTAAAGAACTTGAAAGTTTGCGGGGATTCGAAGCTTGTACTAGCCCTGGTCAAAGGGGAATTTGAAGCAAGGGACAAGATCATGGCGAAGTATGTATGCCTAGTGAGAGCTGTGATGACTTAATTTGACGAGTGTCATGTCGAGCATATTCTAAGGGAAGAAAATGCTAAGGCAGATGCGTTATCCAAATTTGCCTCTTCTAATATCGAGAATAGTTCTGGAAGCGTATATTTTCGTGTCCTGAAGAAAATGAGCATTGATGTTAAGCTAGTTTCCCCCATTGGACTTGGAGAGTCGTGCATAGATCCTATTTAGGCTCATATACAAACTGGACGGCTTCCTAGTGATGTAGTGGAGGCAAGAAAAGTATCTGTACGAGCCCTAAGATATTTTTTAATTGATGGGATTCTTTATAAGAGGTTTTTCGTAATTCCTTATCTAAGGTGCCTCAGGCCAGATGATGCTCGACTTGCCCTGGAAGAAGTACATGAAGGTATATGTGTGTTAAGTGGAATTTATGACATTTATTTATGCTCTAATAAGCTTTGAGTTGGTGAATTTGTACTCAAGTAATTTGTGTTTTAACGTGTTTTCAAGTATTTTTGCATTTCAGGCTTTACTTTGTGAATCAGGTAAATTAGCATTATTTTTATGCTAATATGGTGTTTAGGATGTGCTGGAATAAAATCTTGAAAGACTGGATCGAAGCTGCAAGGAATAAAGAAGAAGAAAAAAAGAATTTTTGGCAGAAGGCAGGCGCGCCCGCACTGGTGTTGCGCGTAGCCGCACCGAGAGAACAGAAAATCAGCGCGCAATCCTAATTCAACTACAATTTGATTTGCTGGACTCCTGGGATGCATGGACTGCTATATAAACATAACTTAGATCATTTTTCAGAGACATTAAGCAAGGAGAAGACGACAAGAGACCTTTTGGGCACAATTCAACAAAGGCGAAAAGGATCTAGTTTATTCTTGTGAATCTTTGTTTTAAGTTGTAATTTGGATGCTTGTTTCTTATTTTGCTGAACCTTTACTCTTGTTTGTACTTTGGTTTATTTATTTATATAAAGACTATGATTGTTATATCATGTATTCATTGGAACCCACATTGGCGATGAGTTCGATAATGAGCTAATCGTTATCGTGGGGTTCTAGCGGATTTATTTATGGATTTCTTTAGTTAAATTATTTCAATACCTTAGTATGTGGTGATTGTATGATATCCTAGCTATGGTTGTGCGTATTCGTCTTGTGAGCGTCGAGAACTTATAAGATAGTGTGTTAATTCTTAATGAAGCGAAAGTGAATTTAAGGAATTAGAACTTGCCATGCTAGCATAGGTTCATGTATTGTTAGGCATGATTTGTAGGTAATTTTAACCATCTTACTTGCCCTGTTTAATCAAGATAGATAACTTGTGCTTAAACCGTTATGTTGTCAAATTCTATAGACATATAGGGTCTCAATATAATTGGTGCATATTCAGCTCCTATCTCTTTTGTGGATGTCTGGTAGAATGGTACTCGTGCAACGAAAGTTGGCGTTTATCAGTTTCGTGTTGTCTGATTAGTGTCATCACCATTGCATGCTAAGGTTAAGAACAATAAGGCTATTGAATGAAGTACTTAATGAAGTTAGAATCCCATATTTGTCATATATATTAACTCAGTCTATCTTATTCTCTTAGTTATAATAGTTAGCATAATTCTTAGTTATAAACAACCTCACTTTGTTATCATCTTAGCATTGAATAATAACCATACATTGTTGCTTAAGTGCATGGATTGATTAGTTAACCAATACATTCTATGTGGGATTGAATCTGATTTATATCTTATAATACTTGCGAACGCATATAATTGCGTGTAATATTAGCGCGTGTTTAGCGACTAACAAGTTTTTGGCGCCGCTGCAGGGGACTGTAGTGTTAATTATTAGTTTATGTGCATTCCATCATTGGTCGTTAAAGTTCATTGACTCGGACATTGTTACTTATTTATTTTCTTGTCTTATTTCAGTTGATCTAGCGAGGGTGTATACATACGCGTTCGCGTACTCGTAAGAGAATACTGGATAAAGCCGAGGAAGAACTTTTGGTAGTTCGTAGGCAAGTTTTTGAGGAAGAAAAGAAGGTAGAAGAAGAAAAGAAAGTTGAAGAGCCAATTATAGTAGCTATGGGTGATCAAGCAGAAAATCCGAAGGCTTTGATGGACTATTGTAAGCATAAGATTAATGATATCCAGTCTAGCATCATTAGACCAGCCATCAGGGCTAACACTTTTGAGATCAAGTCAAGCACGATCCAGAAGATTCAGAATCAGTTCAGTTTGGGGGTTCTCCTACCGAAGACCCCAACATGCACATCAGGGATTTTATCGAGATCTACGACACCTTCAATTTCAATGATATGACTGAAGATGCTATCAAGCTACGACTCTTCCCATTCTCTCTGAGGGACAAAGCTAAGTGCTTGTTACATTCTCTACCAGCAGGGTCTATCACCACTTGGGAATATATTGCTCAAAAGTTTCTCACTAAATTCTTCCCCATGGCGAAAACTGCAGCAATCAGGAATGCTCTTACCCAGTTCGCGCAGCAAACTGGAGAATCGCTGTGTGAGGCTTTAGATCGATATAAGGAGATGTTAAGGAAGTGCCCACACCATGGCTTGCCTGATTGGATGATTATCAACTGTTTCTACAATCGATTGGGTGCTACTTCTAGAGCCATGCTTGATGCAACATCAAGAGGAGCCTTGTGGGCTAAGAGCTATGATGAAGCTTATGAACTTATTGAACTGATGACTGCTAATGAGTACCAGAATCCTTCCCAAAGAATGACTCAGGGGAAAGTAGCAGGAATTCTGGAGTTGGATGCAGCAACTACTATAGTTTCCCAACTTAAGGCTTTGACAATGAAGGTGGAAACTTTGGCTAATTATGGAGTTAATCAAATCTCTAGTGTCTATGAACTTTATGTTGGTGCCCACGAGACTGATCAGTGTACAATTTCTAGTGAATTAGCTCAGTTTATGAGCAACTTCCAGCGATCACAACAGCCTGTGCCAGCCACCTATCATCCCAACAACCGCAATCATCCAAATTTCAGCTAGAGTAATGCTCAGAATACGATCCAACAACCTTATCAGCAATTTCCAGCTAAGCAGTACAACCCCGCTGGTTTTCAGCAACCGCAGTATGCACCGAGACAACAATTCCAACTGCAACAAGCTAATGAAAAATCTGAATTAGAGGAGTTGAAGCTCATGTGCAAGATTCAAGTTGTTTCTATCAAGACCTTGGAAAATCAGATTGGGAAAATTGCCAATGCCTTGCTAAATCGTCAACCTGGTACATTGCCTAGTGATACTAAAGTGCGAGGAAAGAACGAAGCTAAGGAGCAGGTAAAGGCAATCACTTTGAGGTCTGGGAAGGTTGCGAATCCCGCACAAACCCAAGAGCTAACTGAAGAAGCTGGGGCTGAGAAAGAAGCAAATCAGCAGGATTAAGAAGTGGAACCAAGGAAGACTACTGTTGAGCACACTCTGCCTGAGGGTAATACAGGGGAGAAACAGATCTATCCTCCAGTGTCTTTTCCTAAGTGGCTACAGAAGAAAAAGCTGGACAAGTAATTCGAGAAGTTTCTGGCGGTGTTCAAGAAACTTCATATCAACATACCTTTCGCTGAGGCTCTCGAGCAGATGCCTAGTTATGCAAAGTTTATGAAAGGTATTCTCTCTCGAAAAGTGAAGCTAGATGATTTAGAGACTATCACTCTCACGGAGGAATGCAGTGCTGTGCTGTAGCAGAAGTTGCCTCCGAAGCTTAAAGATCCAGGAAGCTTTACTATTTCATGTACTATTGGAAAAGTGTCTTTTGACAGATGCTTATGTGACTTGGGAGCTAGCATCAATCTGATGCCTTTGTCAATCTTCAAGCAGTTGAATCTACCTGATCCTAAATCGATGTATATGACTTTGCAGTTGGATGACCGTTCTATTACATATCCACGAGGTATTGCGGAGGATGTCTTGGTCAAGGTTGATAAACTCATCTTTCCTGCTGATTTTGTAATTCTTGATTTCGAAGAGGATAAGAAGATTCCCATAATCTTGGGAAGACCTTTCTTGGAAACTGGTCGAACCTTGATCGATGTGCGGAAGGGTGATCTTACAATGCGAAAGCTGGATCAGGATGTTACCTTTAATATGTTAAATGCAATGAAATTTCCTAATGATATTGAGGAGTGCTTAAAAGTAGAGTTGGTCGATTCGGTGGTCACATCGGAACTTGATCAATTTTACTAAGGTCTAACACCTTAGAAAAAGCCTTATTGGGAAATTCGGACAGTGAAGATGATGAAGGTGATGAGCAATTGCAACATTTGAATGCTTCTCCCTAGAAAAGGAAGATTGATATGCCTTCTGAATCTCTTGGAATGGAAGAATTGAACAAAGCTCCTAAACGCCTCAAGCCTTCTATTGAGGAAGCTCCTACTCTTGAGCTTAAGCCTTTACCTGAATATTTGAGGTATGCTTTTTTAGGTAATGCATCTACTCTGCCTGTTATTATTGCATCTGACCTTTCAGGTAGCGTTGAGGAAAAGCTTTTGAGAATTCTGAGAGAGTTCAAATCGATAATTGGATGGACTATAGCAGATATCAAGGGAATCAGCCCTTCTTACTGTATGCATAAAGTTCTGCTAGAGGAAGGTAGCAAGCCTACAGTCGAGCAACAAAGAAGACTTAATCCTATCATGAAGGAAATAGTGAAGAAGGAAATTATGAAGTGGCTAGATGCATGGATCATCTATCCTATCTCTGACAGTTCATGGGTAAGCCCGGTTCAATGTGTGCCAAAGAAAGGTGGAATTACTATGGTAGCAAATGAGAAGAATGAGCTTATTCCTACACGGACAGTCACGGGGTGGAGAGTCTGCATGGACTATAGGAAGCTGAACAAAGCCACTAGGAAGGACCACTTTCCATTGCCCTTTATTGATCAGATGCTTGACAGGTTAGCTGTTCATGAGTATTATTGTCTTCAAGATGGCTATTCGGTTTACAATCAGATTTGTATTGCCCCAGAAGATCAGGAGAAGACTACCTTCACTTGTCCATTTGGTACTTTCACCTTCAGACGAGTTTCTTTTGGTCTGTGTGGTGCACCAGCGACATTTCAGACAGCGTTCCGTACCAGGTATGGGCATTATGAGTTCTTGGTAATGTCCTTTGGATTAACCAACGCCCCAGCGGCTTTCATGGATTTAATGAATAGAGTATTTAAGAAGTACTTGGACAAGTATGTGAAAGTTTTTATCGATGATATTTTGATCTACTCAAGGACTGAGGCAGAACATGCAGAGCAATTGAGGATAGCTCTAGGAATACTCAGAGAGGAACAGTTATATGCCAAATTCTCGAAGTGTGAATTCTGGCGGAATGAAGTACAGTTTTTAGGACATTTGATCAATAAAGAATGAGTATTGGTCGACCCCTCCAAGATAGAGACGGTCTCAAATTGGGAAAGGCCAACCACACCCACAGAGGTAAGGAGTTTCATAGGATTGGCCGTCTACTATCGTAGATTTGTACAGGACTTTGCGAAGATCGCAGCCCCTTTGACACGACTTACTCGTAAGACAGAGTAGTTTGAATGGACGGAGAAATGCGAGAACGGTTTTCAGGAATTAAAGAAAAGGTTGGTAATGGCCCCGGTGTTGGCATTGCCAGACGGAAAAGGATATTTTGTGATATATAGTGACGCGTCGCACAAAGGATTAGGGTGTGTGCTTATGCAGCACGGTAAAGTGATTGCGTATGCATCGAGACAACTGAAGGAATACGAGATTAGATATCCTACTCATGACCTTGAGCTCGCAGCAATAGTTTTTGCCCTAAAAATTTGGAGGCACTACTTGTGTGGAGAGAAGTGCGAGATTTTCACAGACCATAAGAGCCTCAAGTACATATTTACGCAGAAAGAGCTCAACATGCGCCATAGGAGATGGTTAGAGCTAATCAAGGACTATGATTGTGAGATTCTCTATCACCCGGGGAAAGCCAACGTGGTGGCTGATGCCCTTAGTAGAAAGGAAAGACTCAGAATGATAACGACTTCGAAAGAATTGATAAGGGATTTCGAAAGAATGGAAATAGAAGTAAAGGTAACCGGAACCGGAACTGAAAAGCTTTTTGAGATATCAATGTAGCCAGAGTTATTGGAAAAGATTATATTATGCCAAGAAAAAATGATGAATGAGGGCAGTGAGTCAATGACTGGAGAAAAGATCCATACTGAGAGAGACAATAAGGGGATAATGAGGTATTCCTACAGGATTTGGGTTCCAAATGTTCAAGAACTTAAAGACGAGGTTTTGGATGAAAGCCATAGTTCAAGGTATTCCATTCACCGGGGAAGCACCAAGATGTATAGGGATTTGAAGGAATATTACTGGTGGCCCAACATGAAGAGGGATGTAGCAGAATGGGTAAGCAAATGTTTGACTTGCCAAAGAGTAAAGGCAGAGCACCAGAGACCCAGTGGACTTTTACGACCCTTGGAGATTCCCGAATGGAAATGGGAACACATAGTGATGGATTTTGTTGTAGGCTTGCCAAGGACGAAAGCCAATCATGACGCCATATGGGTAATTATAGACCGACTGACAAAGTCAGCTCATTTCATTCCTATCAATGAGAGATACACAGTCGATAGATTGCTGGACATTTACCTTAAGGAAATAGTGACGCGACATGGAGTCCCAGCGTCCATTGTCTCAGACCGAGACCCCAGATTCAACTCCAGATTTTGGAAGAGCTTTCAAGAATGTGCGGGGACCAAGTTAAATATGAGTACCGCGTACCATCCCCAGACGGATGGGCAGAGTGAAAGGACCATCCAGACACTAGAGGATATGTTGAGAGTCTGTGTAATAGACTTTAAAGGAAGTTGGGATGATCACTTGCCGTTGATCGAGTTTTCTTATAACAATAGCTTTCAGGCTAGCATCGGAATGCCGCCTTATGAGGCCCTGTACGGAAGAAGGTGTCGATCTCCCTTATTCTGGGATGAAGTAGGGGAGCGGAAGATGCTCGGACCCGAAGTGGTCCAAAGGACCAAAGACATAGTGGATCTTATCAGAGGGCAACTTGTAGCAGCCCAAGACAGACAGAAGAAATATGCAGACCTAGCCCGAAAGGACAAGGAGTATGAAGTAGGGGACTTAGTACTACTAAAAGTATCCCCTTGGAAGGGGTTAATGAGATTCGGAAAGAAAGGAAAACTAAGCCCAAGGTACATTGGACCTTTTGAGATATTAAGACGGATTGGGAAGTTGGCTTACGAGCTAGCCTTACCCCCGAACCTACAAGAAGTTCATAATGTGTTCCATGTGTCAATGCTAAGGAAGTATCACCGGGATGCCAGACACATAGTGGAGTACGAGCAGGTGGATATGCAACCAGATCTGACTTACGTGGAGAAGCCAGTAAGGATTATCGATAAGAAGGAGCAGGTGCTTCGAAACAAAGTAATTAAGCTAGTCAGGGTGCTATGGCAGAATCATAATGTGGAAGAATCAACTTGGGAACTAGAGAGCGCAATGCTAGAAAAGTACCCCCATTTGTTTCTATTTGATTCCGGGACGGAATCCTTTTAAGGAGGGGAGACTGTAATAACCCCCAAAATATTGAAATTTTTGTAACCCTTATGAATTGTGTTTTTGCTGAATGAGAAAACTTTTCATTCCACACTATGTAGGGGTTCTGTTTTGGATATTCTGAGATTTTATTAGTACTCTATATGGTATATAAGTGTATGTAAAGATCGTCAGAATCCAATTCCGAACACTTTGATTTTTTCCCGGAAATCCACTAGATACGGAAGGAATTAAGTATAAGGTAACAGGATAAAAAGGATATAAATTAAAGGATTATAAGAGAGGATCATAAAAGGAATATAATGTATTGAGAAAGGTTAAGGAAACCCAAGTAATAAGATCCCGGGTATGATCCCTCAAACGAGAAACGAGAAACGAGAACGAAAGTTAAACGAACCGTATAACAGATCAGCGGTCATTAGGAAAACAATTAAGGAGTTAATCAAGGAGGTTAGGGATGATGAAGTCATCCAACCAATAAGAAGGGGGCAAGTAAGGGAAGATGACATCATAAGCATGACATAAGGGGAAGGAGATGTGGTTGGTTTATAACCACACAAAGACAAGGTTAATAAGGTAATTAACCAAAACTAATCAAAACAAAATTAACCAACCAAAATAAAACAAAGCAAACACAAAAATCATTTTTATTTCTCTTCACCAAGAAGCTTGCTCTCGGCTTTTTCCATTTTCAAAGAGAAGAATTTTCAAAATTCAAGTTCCAAGCTTCCTAAATTGGTAAGATAATTCTCTAGTACTCCTTATGCATAGTTATGGCTATCTTATGAGTTTAAGCCTCCAATTCATTCTTAATCTTCTCCAAGAAATCAATGAATAAGACAATGAATAGTGATTTCAAGGTTTTTAACTTGATTTTTCTTGTCTTTCATTTAAGATCCAAGCATCTCTAAGACATCTCAAGGCTTCTTAAGGCTTCCTAGCTACTCACATCACTTCAAGGAAGGTATATCATCTCCAAACCCTAGCTTTACTTTGTATATTAGGATGATTTTGATAGTTATGGTAAAGAGTAGCTTGAAGCTTGTTTGTTTAGAGTTTGGGTTGGAATGGTGGTGAATTGAATGTTGAAATCTTATGGTTTGGTTAAAGGATTTAAGTATAGTTTAAATTCAAGTTTAAGAATAAGTATAATTGTTAATATTGAGTTGATTGGGGCTGTTGTAGTGTGATATGGATGGACTTTGTTTGTATGAATTGATTGGGGTTGTTTGGTGATTGAATTGGAATGGTATAAAATTGGGAAATCGCGTAAACATAGCCGTCGTAATGTCCGATTTACTTTAGACTGCTTTTGTTCATAACATTAGGACCCGAGAACTTCCTGCTAGGTTTTGACCATTTCCATTTTTAGATAGTTCATGTTACGAGCTTCGTTTTGATATGTGGTTCGTTTGATTCCGATGTACGGTTTAGGAGAAACGGCCGTTTTAAGTAACGACGTTTCGCGAACGAAACATTACCCCTCGCCTTACTTTGAAACATAGGTTAAAGACCTAAAAAGGGTTAATTAGTGTATGAAATAATTATTTTAAGTGTGTTAGGCAGTTGGTAAGACACTCGCAAAGGAATCGCCTTAAAACTCATAATGGTTAAATTATTAAAAATGGTGGAGCCGAGGGTACTCGAGTGACTTAAGAGAATCAGTAAGCGCAAAGCGAGCGTTAGAGTCTAATTTGGTTAAAGTATAGATTTACAAGTGACTTTGGTTTAATTCCAACTCACATATTGTTTATAGGTTACTAGACTCGTCCCAAGCCATTAATCACCCTCAGTCGCTCAGGCAAGTTTTCTACCCGTATAACTGTTGTTGTGATGTACATGTGTTTATGCATGATCTTGCGATAAATGCATATTTGTTATTATCAAATTCTTGCGATATATTGTAGCATGTGATATGGTATATATGCATGCCTGTTTCATATTCTTGAATTATATATCTGTTGGTTCAAATGCTTATTAGTTGCATAATACCTATGCTAGAGATAAGCGGTTTTTGCATATACCCTTAATATAGGGGATCAAAAGGTGAACTTTTTCTAAAACCGGGAGTCGAGGCTCCCGAGTATAATATATATATTTATATATATATATATATATATATATATGAATTGTTATTAAAGAATAATGTGTCGGTAATCAAACTTACTTTTGATTATTCAAATAAAGATATTACTTTCGTATAAGTATATCTTTGGTTATTTAATAGTAATTTCAAGTATAAGTTTTACAACATCTACTTCAATTATTTTTATAAAGATTATTCTTTATGGGAATATTATTTAAATAATAATATTCAGATATTTTCTAATATATTGGGACTGATTTACTTTATTAAATCAGCATTACTCCAAACACTCTTTAAAGTGTTTTCGAGTCTTTAAAATGATTTTTAAAAGTTAGAGCGGATCCCAAAACTCATTTTTATATTTAAGATCCTCCTTTCGAAGGGGATTTAAATACTCGCTCAAAACCCGAGGGATCCGGCTCTGTGGTGTGTTTTATATTCGCAACAAGGTTGTTGTCTAGATAAAAGAATTTTGATTACTTACCCAACACTCGGGAAGTAAAATTCTAGGAACAAGTTAATCCATTAACAGGCATCGCCTGGGAAATATCGGTGAGTTTTCCTTTCCAACTAGATACGACTTCTTGGTGGAGCCGTATCAACAAGTTTCTACTTGGGGAAAGGGGGGACGAGCTTTACGTTTCAGAGTCATGGATTTCATCTGAACTAGGAGTGGCGTAAGTGGTCTAGTGGCGCCGGCCCAGCCTTATTATATTGGCCCAAAATGGCCTGGAAGTTTCGCTAAGACGGTCCATTCCTTATGAGTCCAGTGTTCGGTTGACAAGTAAATCCGACAGGTTCTCCTCTACATGTAGAAATGGTGGGGTTGTACTACTGCGACTGATCATCGTAAGTGGTCTTCCTGGCGTGACAAACTCCCGTAATGAGTTCATCATCCAGTTGGATAATTCTGCAACACTGCCCATAGCATTTCGATCGAAAGGCTACGAATAGGTGGTTGCCGAAGCATTGACAGGGTCAAACAGTTTTATTGGTGTTTCCATTGAATGAAGTATCTCGTAACTTCATTTCTTTTAAAAATATTTCAAAGATTGAATATATTCAAGTTTTAATTTATGGTCTCATCTATGGGATGATCTCTTGAATCTTATTATACTTTGAACAGTAGTAGTTCAAGTAGATTTCTAAAAATGGTATAAGTATAGTGAAGTAATTGGTAACTTCATCTTCTTTTAAACTTATATCCAGTAAGTAATTACCTTACACATGATAAAGGATTCTAGTAAGTATCCATTCAGATACTTGTATTATTGTTAACACTATATATTATCTTGCGAGCTGTAATGCTCACTCTTGCTTCATTTCTTCTTCACACAACAACAGTTAGGAAAGATGGCCAGGCTCAAGCAGACCCAGCGCAAGAGCGTGGAAAGCGCCCCGCGCCTTCCCGTTGAGATCGTAGCTGCTATAGCTGCAGAGGTAGATCTACCTGTAGATCAGACATTCTACTTTTGGGAACCAAATATTGTATAATTATAACTTGTGGCAGATAATGGCAATTAACTGTAAATTTATCAAGTAATCATTTTGGGTTGTAATAACTTTTAAACTGTGGATTCAAAGACTTGTACTTATTTCAATTTCATCTCTGAGACTATAACGAGTTGTGGTGTGTGTTAGTGTGGGGTCACAGCATAAGGTTAATTATTATTAATTAAGTGAAGTGGTATTGTGGAAAGAAAGACCGTGACGGACCGGATCCCTGACCCCGGATCTGGGGGTGTTACAGAAATGGTATCAGAGCCAAGCGTTATAAACCTCAGAGATGATGCGACGATATAATAACAAACTCACAAAGATAATAAGAACTCTTTCCAAGTTCATGGTCGGACTACTTAAAGTAGCGCTGACAGTTAAAACCCTTACGGGAACCCTTATAAGTATCATGATAGTAACTTAGCTCGTTTAATGTGTAGGCGCATGAGATAGAGGACCCTAAGATGTTCGAGCGTGAGCATGATGAGGCACTGCTAGATGTCGAGGATCAGGAGGAGCCTGAGATGGAGGAGGATGAGGAGGACCCCTCAGAGGAGTTAGAGACAGAGGTCATTACTATTTCAGATGAGGAGGACCCGGATGAGGTCCCAGTAGCTGAGGAGCGTGTCGGACCTATGGTAGTGTACACTGGTACCCCTTTACCCACACTCCCGGTGGTCAGAGCTCCTACCCCTCCACCACTATCTTGGAGCCCCTATGATGACAGCTCAGAGACCCATACTCCCGAGCCTAGGCAGACCGAGGAGGCACCCCCAGCGGCTCCGGATTCACCACCTCTCGACCCTGCCCATAGGCAGTCTTTGTTAGCCCACGGCTATGTTCAGGATGTACTGAGGACCCGAGTGGCCGTTGCTGAGGCCCGGCTGGATGAGGTCAGGAGGGAGTTGGATGTGGAGAGGGCGGGTAGGCGTACCCGAGCTTATGAGACTAGGGCTGCTATACCCCGATCCTTGAGGAGGGAGCTGACGGGGATAGAGCTCACGTCCCGAGCGAGACTCAGATCGCTCCAGGGGGACAGGCATGGTAGGATCTCCAGGCGGCAGGCCGACTATATCTTCCGTCATGCGATAGAAAGGGTATGGGAGCTGACCCGCTCCGGTGTGTGTTTCAGGACTGACGATGGGATAGTCTAGTTGTCTAGTTAGCCGAGGCCTTAGTAAGAGCCAATTTTCCGGGATAGTTGACTTGTATATAGCATCCCTTTTTCTGACTAGACAGATAGACTCTTGTGCATCACTTTTGGGACAGATGGTTGTAGCACTGTTGTACTTTTGACCAGATCAAACTATATATTTCTCGCATTATGTATATATTTGTTTCCTTTCAGTTCAGTTCCTTAGTGACGAGATCACTGTTTTTATCATTATTATTACTGCACTTCTTATTAGAACTGTCATAAAATAATAAAATTGTGAGATACATTCTCCCCATTATAGAATTGTGCAAGGCACAATATTGTGTATGATTGTGACCTAACGTTGAATTTCCCAATAATAATTTTTTTTTATCAGTATCATGCCGCCAAGAAAGATTGGAACTAGGGCGAACCCTGGATCTGAGGACCAGGGAAGCCATAACCAGGATGACAGGAACCAGGAACACAGTGAAGACGAAGATGAGGATTATGTGGAACAGGATGACTCCCTGTATGAAGAGGAAGAGGAAACATATGATGTTGAGGGATTTGAGATAGAGGCTGAGGAAGGAGAAACTGAGGTTGAGCAACCAATACCAAACCCAGGCATGGATCCCATGGGCCAGTTCATGCAACTACTAAGGCAGAACTTGGAACATCAACCCAACCCACCCCCTCAAGGAAATAACAATGCTGTGGCAAACTCTTTCAGGGCTTTTAAGTCCCTTAAGCCCCCTGAGTTCCACGGATCAGCCGACCCAGTTGAGGCAAGGGCCTGGTAAAAGGAAATGGAGAAATTCTTTGAGATTCTGAGTACCGATGAGGCACAGAAGACTGTATTTGCTACCTACCTTCTGAAAGGAGAGGCCAACTACTGGTGGGAGGCCAAGAAAAACATGGAGACAGATGCTATTGTAACCTGGGAAAGATTCAGTTAGTTGTTTCTGGGAAAATATTTCCCGAGGTTTATGGAAAACCAGATGGAGCTCAAGTTCTTGGAGCTAAAGCAGAATAACTTATCGGTAGCAGAGTACGAAGCGAAATTTACTAAGTTATCAAGGTTTGTGCCGGAGTTTGTGAGCACCGAGGAAAAGAAAGCTAGGAGGTTTCAGCAGGGACTGAAACCGTGGATTCAGAATAGGGTGGCAATCCTTGAGCTTACAGATTATGCCACTCTGGTGCAAAAGGCAACAATTGTAGAAGCTGGAAGTGAACAGATACAGAAGGAAAGAGAGAAGAAGGAAATAAAGAGGAAAAGTATGAGCATGGGTGGAGGTTCCGCAGGAAGGAGCTTCCCAACTAGATTTAATCGAGGAGCAGTGTCCCTACCGGGAAAGAACACTGGGTTTAAGCGGCCAATGAGTATGAATGTGAGCCAGAGCGGCCAGAAGTCAAGAATGTCCTATTCCAACCAGTCTCGACCCCCATTGCCAGCCTGTAACACTTGTGGAAGAATGCATTCTGGGGAATGTAAGGGAAAGCCAGTAACCTGCTTTAAGTGTGGGCAAGTGGGCCACTATTCTCACAAATGCCCTTCGTCAGCCCCTGCCGTCATTCCAACCACCACTTGTCATCAGCGTGGACGCCCGGGTCATTGGAAGAGGGAATGCCCAATGAACAAACCAGCAGCTTCAGGAGCCAGCAGGGCTGCCTCCAATAAGCCACCTACTACGAGGACTTTCAACATGACAGTCCAGGATGCTATGAAAGACTCAGATGTGATAGCATGTACCCTTTCTCTAAATTCAGTCACTGCAAATGTTTTATTTGATTCGGGAGCAACTAAATCTTTTATATCAAAGGACCTTGCGTGTAAGTTAAAACTTAAGGCTGAACCCTTGATAGAACCCTTACAAGTAGAAATAGCCAATCATGAAATTATTCCTGTTAACCAGATTCACCCCGTCTGTGAGATAGGCATAGGGGAACAACCTTTTAGTGTTGATCTGATCCCTTTTAAATTAGAGGAGTTTGATATAATTTTGGGAATGGACTGGCTATCTAGCAATGATGCTCAGATAGACTGTAAGGGGAAGAAAGTTAAGTTAAATATCCCAGGAAAGAAAGAAGTTATATTTAGAGAAAAGAGGCAGACGCAGAAATTTTTGACTATGGCCCATGTCAGAAGGATGCTACGAAAAGGAAATGAGGGCTACCTAGCCTATGTGGTGGACACACAAAAGGAGGTGCCCAACTTACAAGATATTCTGGTAGTCAACGAATTTGAAGATGTATTCCCACAAGACCTTCCGGGATTACCACCCGATAGAGTGATTGAATTTGCTATTGAGTTGGCCCCAGGGAAGGTGCCAGTTTCAAAAGCACCTTACCGGTTAGCCCCGTTAGAAATGAAGGAATTAGCTATCCAATTGCAGGAACTCTTGGATAAGGGTATGATAAGACCCAGTGTGTCTCCGTGGGGAGCACCAGTTTTATTTGTTAAGAAGAAAGATGGGAGCATGAGGCTGTGCATCGACTATCGAGAGTTGAACAAGCTAACCATAATGAACAGGTACCCATTACCTAGAATAGACGATCTATTCGACCAGCTAAAGGATGCTATTTATTTTTCCAAGATTGATCTGAGAACTGGATATCACCAACTAAAGATTAAACCCGAAGATATTTCCAAGACAGCGTTCCATACCAGGTATGGGCATTATGAGTTCTTGGTAATGTCCTTTGGATTAATCAACGCCCCAACGGCTTTCATGGATTTAATGAATAGAGTATTTAAGAAGTACTTGGACAAGTGTGTGATAGTTTTTATCGATGATATTTTGATCTACTCAAGGACTGAGGCAGAACATGCAGAGCATTTGAGGATAGCTCTAGGAATACTCAGAGAGGAACAGTTATATGCCAAATTCTCGAAGTGTGAATTCTGGCGGAATGAAGTACAGTTTTTAGGACATGTGATCAATAAAGAAGGAGTATTGGTCGACCCCTCCAAGATAGAGGCGGTCTCAAATTGGGAAAGGCCAACCATACCCACAGAGGTAAGGAGTTTCATAGGATTGGCCGGCTACTATCGTAGATTTGTACAGGACTTTGCGAAGATCGCAGCCCCTTTGACACGACTTACTCGTAAGACAGAGAAGTTTGAATGGACGGAGAAATGCGAGAACGGTTTTCAGGAATTAAAGAAAAGGTTGGTAACGGCCCCGGTGTTGGTATTGCCAAATGGAAAAGGAGATTTTGTGATATATAGTGACGCGTCGCACAAAGGATTAGGGTGTGTGCTTATGCAGCATGGTAAAGTGATTGCGTATGCATCGAGACAATTGAAGGAATACGAGATTAGATATCCTACTCATGACCTTGAGCTCGCAGCAATAGTTTTTGCCCTAAAAATTTGGAGGCACTACTTGTATGGAGAGAAGTGCGAGATTTTCACAGACCATAAGAGCCTCAAGTACATATTTACGCAGAAAGAGCTCAACATGCGCCAGAGGAGATGGTTAGAGCTAATCAAGGACTATGATTGTGAGATTCTCTGTCACCCGGGAAAGCCAACGTGGTGGGTGATGCCCTTAGTAGAAAGGAAAGACTCAGAATGATAACGACTTCGGAAGAATTGATAAGGGATTTCGAAAGAATGGAAATAGAAGTAAAGGTAACCGGAACCGGAACTGAAAAGCTGTTTGAGATATCAATACATCCAGAGTTATTGGAAAAAATTAGATTATGCCAAGAAAAAATGATGAATGAGGGCAGAGAGTCAATGACTGGAGAAGAGATCCATACTGAGAGAGACAATAAGGGGATAATGAGGTATTCCTACAGGATTTGGGTTCCAAATGTTCAAGAACTTAAAGACGAGGTTTTGGATGAAAGCCATAGTTCAAGGTATTCCATTCACCCGGGAAGCACCAAGATGTATAGGGATTTGAAGGAAGATTACTGGTGGCCCAACATGAAGAGGGATGTAGCAGAATGGGTAAGCAAATGTTTGACTTGCCAAAGAGTAAAGGCAGAGCACCAGAGACCCAGTGGACTTTTACGACCCCTGGAGATTCCCGAATGGAAATGGGAACAGATAGCGATGGATTTTGTTGTAGGCTTGCCAAGGACGAAAGCCAATCATGACACCATATGGGTAATTATAGACCGACTGACAAAGTCAGCTCATTTCATTCCTATCAATGAAAGATACACAGTCGATAGACTGGTGGACATTTACCTTAAGGAAATAGTTACGCGACATGGAGTCCCAGCGTCCATTGTCTCAGACCGAGACCCCAGATTCAACTCCAGATTTTGGAAGAGCTTTCAAGAATGTGCGGGGACCAAGTTAAATATGAGTACCGCGTACCATCCCCAGACGGATGGGCAGAGTGAAAGGACCATCCAGACACTAGAGGATATGTTGAGAGTCTGTACAATAGACTTTAAAGGAAGTTGGGATGATCACTTGCCGTTGATCGAGTTTTCTTATAGCAATAGCTTTCATGCTAGCATCGGAATGCCGCCTTATGAGGCCCTGTACGGAAGAAGGTGTCGATCTCCCTTATTCTGGGATGAAGTAGGGGAGCGGAAGATGCTCGGACCCGAAGTGGTCCAAAGGACCAAAGACATAGTGGATCTTATCAGAGGGCGGCTTGTAGCAGCCCAAGACAGACAGAAGAAATATGCAGACCTAGCCCGAAAGGACAAGGAGTATGAAGTAGGGGACTTAGTACTACTAAAAGTATCCCCTTGGAAGGGGTTAATGAGATTCGGAAATAAAGGAAAACTAAGCCCAAGGTACATTAGACCTTTTGAGATATTAAGACGGATTGGGAAGTTGGCTTACGAGCTAGCCTTACCCCCGAACCTACACCAAGTTCATAATGTGTTCCATGTGTCAATGCTAAGGAAGTATCATCGGGATGCCAGACATATAGTGGAGTACGAGCAGGTGGATATGCAACCAGATCTGACTTACGTGGAGAAGCCAGTAAGGATTATCGATAAGAAGGAGCAGGTGCTTCGGAACAAAGTAATCAAGCTAGTCAGGGTGCTATGGCAGAATCATAATGTGGAAGAATCAACTTGGGAACTAGAGAGCGCAATGCTAGAAAAGTACCCCCATTTGTTTCTATTTGATTCCGGGACGGAATCCTTTTAAGGAGGGGATGCTGTAATAACCCCCAAAATTTTGAACTTTTTGTAACCCTTATGAATAGTGTTTTTGCTGAATGAGAAAACTTTTCATTCCACACTATGTAGGGGTTCTGTTTTGGAAATTCTGAGATTTTATTAGTACTCTATATGGTATATAAGTGTATGTAAAGATCGTCAGAATCCAATTCCGAACACTTTGATTTTTTCCCGGAAATCCACTAGATATGGAAGGAATTGAGTATAAGGTAACAGGATAAAAGGATATAAATTAAAGGATTATAAGAGAGGATCATAAAAGGAATATAATGTATTGAGAAAGGTTAAGGAAACCCAAGTAATAAGATCCCGGGTATGATCCCTCAAACGAGAAACGAGAACGAAAGTTATGCGAACCGTATAACAGATCAGCGGTCATTAGGAAAACAATTAGGGAGTTAATCAAGGAGGTTAGGGATGATGAGGTCATCCAACCAATAAGAAGGGGGCAAGTAAGGGAATATGACATCATAAGCATGATATAAGCATGACATAAGGGGAAGGAGATGTGGTTGGTTTATAACCACACAAAGACAAGGTTAATAAGGTAATTAACCAAAACTAATCAAAAGAAAATCAACCAACCAAAACAAAACAAAGCAAACACAAAAATCATTTTTATTTCTCTTCACCAAGAAGCTTGCTCTCGGCTTTTTCCATTTTCAAAGAGAAGAATTTTCAAAATTCAAGTTCCAAGCTTCCTAAATTGGTAAGATAATTCTCTAGTACTCCTTATGCATAATTATGGCTATCTTATGAGTTTAAGCCTCCAATTCATTCTTAATCTTCTCCAAGAAATCAATGAAGAAGATACTGAATAGTGATTTAAAGGTTTTTAACTTGATTTTTCTTGTCTTTCCTTTAAGATCCAAGCATCTCTAAGACATCTCAAGGCTTCTTAAGGCTTCCTAGCTACTCACATCACTTCAAGGAAGGTATATCATCTCCAAACCCTAGATTTACTTTGTATATTAGGATAATTTTGATAGTTATGGTAAAGAGTAGCTTGAAGCTTGTTTGTTTAGAGTTTGGGTTGGAATGGTGGTGAATTGAATGTTGAAATCTTATGGTTTGGTTAAAGGATTTAAGTATAGTTTAAATTCAAGTTTAAGAATAAGTATAATTGTTAATATTGAGTTGATTGGGGCTGTTGTAGTGTGATATGGATGGACTTTGGTTGTATGAATGGATTGGGGTTGTTTGGTGATTGAATTGGAATGGTATAAAATTGGGAAATTGCGTAAACATAGCCGTCGTAATGTTCGATTTACTTTAGACTGCTTTTGTTCATAACATTAGGACCCGAGAACTCCCTGCTAGGTTTTGACCATTGCCATTTTTAGATATTTCATGTTACGAGCTTCGTTTTGATATGTGGTTCGTTTGATTCTGATGTACGGTTTAGGAGAAACGGCCATTTTAAGTAACGACGTTTCGCGAACGAAATATTACCCCTCGCCTTACTTTGAAACATAGGTTAAAGACCTAAAAAAGGTTAATTAGTGTATGAAACATTATGTTAAGTGTGTTAGGCAGTTGGTAAGACACTCACAAAGGAATCGCCTTAAAACTCGTAATGGTTAAATTATTAAAAATGGTGGAGCCGAGGGTACTCGAGTGACTTAAGAGAATCATTAAGCGCAAAGCGAGCGTTAGAGTCTAATTTGGTTAAAGTATAGATTTACAAGTGACTTTGGTTTAATTCCAACTCACATGTTGTTTATAGGTTACCAGACTCATCCCAAGCCATTAATCACACTCAGTCGCTCAGGCAAGTTTTCTACCCGTATAACTGTTGTTGTGATGTACATGTGTTTATGCATGATCTTGCGATAAATGCATATTTGTTATTAGCAAATTCTTGCGATATATTGTAGCATGTGATATGATATATATGCATGCCTGTTTCATATTCTTGAATTATATATCTGTTGGTTCTAATGCTTATTAGTTGCAAAATACCTATGCTAGAGATAAGCGGTTTTTGCGTATACCCTTAATATAGGGGATCAAAAGGTGAACTTTTTCTAAAACCGGGAGTCGAGGCTCCCGAGTATAATATATATTTATATATATACATATATATGAATAGTTTTTAAAACTATGAATCAAATAAGGTTTATTCGATAACTTTATTTTTTAATGAATTTATTTGAATCATAGGTTTATGATAACTTTATTTTA